>NC_046162.1:15641939-15811939 GCF_011064425.1 Rattus rattus | reverse complement strand
TCATAAATATAACAGCAGTAACATTAAGCACTTATTTGGCACTTCTTGTGCTGTTTGGACACTATTTTAATAGCTAAAATGTCTTAGTCAATCTTCCAGACAACCCAAGAAGCTGTAATTCAAACCGAGGGGAGTGTCACTCTGACTAGGATTTGAAGGTCACCCTTGACATTGAACTGTGCGGAGGCTCTGCCTTCGATGTGTGAACCTTAGTGTCTCCTGTTACACAGAACTCAGAAATGCTAAGTCACCTGCGTGTGACTCAGCTTTCTGTAACTGTAAAATAAAAAATCCGATGCGCTCAGCTGATAAAGGTTTTATATTTGGCCCACACTTTGGAGGTTGGTGCTCATCACTGGGTGGATCTATTGCTTCGGTTTCATGGCGATGAATGAGGTAGGGTAGAGTCAAAAGAGGAAAAGGAAGAAAGGGGACTCAAAATTTCTGTAGTAGGTTTGTCCTCAGTCACCTAACGCCCTCCCACTAACCCCACCTCTGAAATGTTCCACTTCCTCTCGATATCACCAGGCTCTCTGGAACAGCTTGTAGCACACCAGCTACTGGGAGTCACTGAAGATCAAACCATAGCATGTGTAAAAGCCACAAAGCCAGTCTGTGATAGATGGAGTCAGGAGTTGAACTTTCTCCAAAGCCCTTTGTTTCTTTTAACTACATTTGATTGAGAAGCAGAAGCTACTAAATCCTAATTTTGCACTGAACATCTGTGGCAGAGTAAGTGTGGAGATCAGTCCCTTCATCCGAGATTTCACTGGGGAAGTCGTTGATCTAAAGAAATCCTCAAAGCCCCTATTGGACAGAAGAACAGAAATGCTTTCAGTTTGATTCTTTCTCTTCGACGCTAAGGTGGGCTTTCTTTTCTCTCTCCTTGGGGTAAACTATCATCCATCACTAGGGATGACCAGAAGGCAGAAGAACCACAGTGGCTTTGTAAACTTGCAACATATATTCAAATATGATAATTATGTAACTAGCAAGGGAATAGCAGAAGTAGATGGAGAGATGTGAATTCTGCAGAGGGCACTGGCAAACAGTTTCTGACAATGTTCTATGTCACCGTTAGTTGGGTGTGAATAGACAGTGTAGGTACAGTCATCCAGGTAGTGTATAATAGGATGAAATATTCCAGAGCAGTTATGTCCTCTGTCACACTGTAGGGTGGGCTGCTTGCTTCCAGAAACTAAGTCTAACATTTATCTTATAAGCCATTATGCTATCACTTCCTTTATTGACAGATGATGATATCGAGTGTCTGATTATGAAGGGACATGATTATAGCACTTCTCTTTCTTTTGTTTCTGTTTCTTACACACACACACACACACACAACACACATACACACAACACACACACACACACACACACACACACACACACACACACAGCTTTGCTAAGTGTTAAAGATGAAATTTGAACTTAGGTCTCATTTAACCCAAAATCTTGCTCTCCGAGAGGGAGGCTTACCTTAGGATTTGATCCAAAGGTTACTTAGAGAAATCTAATTCATTTTCTGCCTAATAGATTCATCCCTCATCATCACCATCGTGTTAGCACTCCACAAAGTAGTCCCATCTATCATGGAGGGGGCACCAATTTGAAACAGCTTATGGGTTGTGCAAATTACACGCACGAATGCATGAGGAACTCCCAGCAACCTTTGAGGCAGTCTCTATTCTTGATATGCTGTGACTTGGATGAAAAAGTCTGAAGTTCATTTTCCAAAGTCAAATATAGGGAGGCCATGCCAGGGACACAAAACAGGTTTTCAGAGTTCTTAATCCTCCACACTGAAGTCCCTACTATTGTGTCTCTCAGTCAGACAGATGACTGACGATAGATAGATAGATAGATAGATAGATAGATAGATAGATAGATAGACAGACAAATAGGTTATAGAAAAATAGGGATGGACATATGTTAAGTATATGATAGCTAGCTAGATGAAAGATGGATAGACAGTACAGACAAATAGATAAATCAATGGATTATAGATATAAAATAGGTAGGTATCAGATCGATATGTGGAGTCACATAGATGCAGAGATTTGTCCTGTCTACAGGCGCGCGCGCACGCGCACACACACACACACACACACACACACACACACACACACACCTATTTCCTTATATTTGTATTTAGAGTCCGATGCTCTTTGCCCCTGTGTGTTCTTCTCAGTTCTCTGCATTCCCTCGGATGGAGCAGATTCCTTGCTTACATTTATATTCCTCTTGATAGCAGCCCTGCCACAATACCAATTGGAATAAAACCAAGAAGAAGCGCAGGGAATATAAATGGGGTCTTTTCTTTTCAACTCAGTGTAGGAACCATCTCTCATGGAGAGCCAGGGGACAGACGTACCATGGCAAGCATTCACCAGGGAACATACATGGCTTTCTATGATACCCCTGGTGAGGCACAGTGGGAAGAGAAACTTAGGATAAAAGGGATTATAATGCAGATTTCTCATGGCCCATTCCATGGGGCATGACGTTGTGTGCATTTATTTATGAGCAGCAGCAGCAGCGGATGTTTTTGGATGCTCTGTAGATGGTATGTTACCTGCTTACAGCATACGATCGAGCATGCAGCTGGGGCTGTGCACTAAGCAGATGTGTTCAGAGACAACTTGTGTCTGACTGAGTGACCATCAGACCTATTCCTTTGGGACTGTTTTGATCAGAGTTATGGAAGTAGACATTGAGAGATAATAGAAACCCTGTTTGGAAATAAATGAGTTTCCCAATCTCTAACAGCTGGTGTGGAATGAGATCTTATTTTGAGAAGCAGTTTTTGTACTTCTGGGTACAGACTTGGTCATCTTGCTGGCCAACCTTGATGCTTGATCCCAAGGTTATGTGGATTTCCACAAAGTAATTGTTTTGATCTTTGGTTTGTTTTTCCAAAGCAAAGGAACTTCAGTACTCCCCAAACCCTCGTAAAACCTTGTCCCATATAAGATGATCTCTATAATGCACTCCGGTCAAGTCCAGCAATGAAAAGTGTTTGAATATTCTTTCAAAATTAAAATAATTTAAAACAATTTTCTCTAGTCTATTGAGAACAAATATATGAAAGGCAACTCGATTTGTGATTTGTCTCAATGCTTCCTATGCCTCCCTTCTTCCCTATTATCTACGATTGTGTGTGTGCAGGCATACATGCATGTGTGTGCACATGGGTCTGCGTGTGTGTGGAGGCCATAAGCCAATGATGGCTGTCTTCCTCTATTGCTTGACAATTATTTCGAGGCACGATTTCTCACTGAAACTAATGTTCATCCATTGACTGGAGTTGGCTAGCCCTTGCCCTCACTTCCTCTATCTGCACCAGGGTTAGAAATATGAGTGACCAGGACTGGGTTTTACATGGGTGCTGGGATCCGAACTCACATTCTCAGGGTTGCCCAGCAGGTACTTTACTAAGTGAGTCATCTCTCTAGCCCTGTGTGAGATTTCTGCATTGCTACACCATTCTGTTGGCTGTGTCCTTTCTTTCTCACCCCACTCCACTCTCAGGGTAGCTTCTCCCTTTTTATTATGAAGTTTGTTATTCATACACACTTCCATGTCTTCTCAGGAAGCCCTCCTGTGCCTCCTTCTCTCCTCCCTGTCTCCTATCAGCGTCTTTTCCTGTCATCTGCACAGCTCAGCACTCACTGTGTCCCCATACCTGTCTGACAGGTCAGCATGCTGGGAAGGGAGATAAGCAGAAGAGTCGGGATATTTTTTCATCATGGAGCTGACACAGGCCTGAACATTTCCATATCAATGCTTTCTGGTGGGGCCATTCCTGTTCCATAGCTCCTAGTCACCCAAGATATAGTGAAGCACCAGTCTTAGGTGCTCATTCCTAGTGTGGATATGCACTCGAGAGGCAGAAATTGCCAGGACCATTCAAGGCTACTGTCTCTAGGGTCCTGACCCAACTGCAGGTGAGCTGTGGATGAATGGTTCATGCTTTGCTAGGTGACAAGATAGAAGAGTGAAGTGCCTATGAGAAGGGTAGGCAGGATACATTGGTGTGATGCTGTTGCTGTGGTAATGCGACTTTGAGTGGTATTCAGAGGATACCCAGGTACACAGCCAATAGAGGAGGCAGTGTGTTGCCCCAAGACCTGGAGAGTCAGTAAGTGCACCGTTTTTACATAGCTAGAGATAAAGTGTCTAGGGCTAGCCTGAGAGGATATGTAGAATACTGAGATAGGGAGAAAGGTTGTCTTGGGAGGGAAAGGGGATGGGTGAGGACTGCGCAGAGACTCGGAAAGTGATATGGCAGTCATGCAGAAGTAATCCAGAAACACCGCAGGGGCAGGAGTCTTCCCTCCCTCCTTCCCTCGCCTCTGTGTGTGTGTGTGTGTGTGTGTGTGTGTGTGTGTGTGTGTGTGTGTCCAGACCCAACTCTGGGCATCATTCCTTGGAGCTGTCTACCTCTTTTTTTCTTTTCCTTTTGTTGCATCCACTTGCTTATACATGTGTGTTTACATGCCCACTGCATGTAGGTATATGTGGGTTTGTGTGCTCACAAATGTGAAGGCCAAAGGTGATCCTGACCATTTCCCCCCGTTACGTGTCAAAATGAGGTCTATCACTTGAAGTCAGCTCCCTTGCCTCTTTGACTAAGATAGCTAGTTAGTTTGATTCCCATGTCTGCCTCTTAAGCACAGTAATTGCAGTCACACTTGCCTGCGATTTGCATGGGTGCTCAGATTCTAAACTCTCATGGCAAGCATTTTACCTGCTGACATAGCTCTCTAAACCTACCTTGTTTTGGACTCTCTCTCTCTCTCTCTCTCTCTCTCTCTCTCTCACTCACACACACACACACACACACACACACACACACACACACACACACGAATCCAGTCTTTCCTGTGTTTTTAGCTCATGTCTGTGAGCTTTCTTACTTGTAGAGTTTCCTAACTAAGGCTAGGCTAGCCTGGCTGGCAGGGGATCCCCAAATATGTATGTGTCTCTGCATTCCTGGGACTAGAATTATAAGCATGGATAGGTGATGGGTATCAAAGTCCATTCTTTATGCTTGCGAGGCAAGCATTTTACTGACTGAGCCTTTCGCCCCTCCCCTGGAGTTTGAATGCCAGTCTACAGCTGCAGTCTCTACCAAGTGCAGTTGGGAATTTGGAGAGATGATTAGTGTGGTATTATGAACGTGCGTTTAGGATATTTGATCAGTTCCTTTTCTCCTCGGTGCAACCAAGTATTTGACAAGAGCAATGGACAAAGGAAGGATTTATTCTGGCTCTTGGGTGGAGGGGAATACCAGGCATGGAGTGAGGAGGGCAGGAAAGAGATGTGGAATAACTCAGGTTCATGGCCAATAGGGAACATTGCATGGCTTGATCACGTCAGTAGGCAGAGTATGGGGTCGCCTATAGAACCTCAAGGCTTGTCCACCAGCAATCCACTTCCTTTAGCTGGACCCACCTCCTAATGATTCCAGTCTCTGAAAACAGGGCACCAGCTGTGCACCAAGTATTCAAACACATAAGCCTGTGGAGGGCATGTTACAGCCAAACCACAAGAGATCCTTAGGACAGAGATTGCCAACATCTGTGCTTTTGACACCTTCAACCAGGCAAGTGTCTGTTATTTCTGTCATTTCAGCTCCGTAGAAGCATTCCTGACTGCGAAATGCCAAAGTGTTCTGCCAACCCTATTATGACCAATGTAAATGTTCCCAGATATTGCCACATGTCCCCTGGGAAGATAATCACCGTTAGTGGGAAAGTCTGGTTTAGGAAGAGAGTACTTATATCAGCATGTATGGGGATATGGCATATAAACACCATGAGCAGGAACCCATTTGGAGTAAAATGTGATGGTGTGAGTGATGAGGATGTTTACACCCGAAAACAATGCCTACCAGCCCATCTACCCTGTGGATGAAATACAATGGCTTTGATCAGGAAACACTGGGTTATGGTATTTGAAAACAAGCACTTGTTAAATTCTTTGATATATTTTACTTTTTGGAATCTATTAAGATCCCCCAATCAAAGGAGTAGTGAATCCACTCTCAGCAGGCACTCCAGTCAAATCTCCCTCTTCACTATCTTTTAATTAAAACAGCATCGGCAACATTTTGATGTCAGGTTTCTGAAGGAGACTCCCACTGCCCCTCTCCTGGCGTCTTTTGTGACATTGTGCTTACTTTTAAAACTCCTTAGAATTGTTCATTTTCATCTAGGTTCCTTCAGCCCTGCACAGCCAGCTGGCCATTAAGGAAATTTAGAACAAAAATGCCAGAGCAACTGTGCTCTTGTGTTGTGTAATCAACGGAAATAGCCCCAGAAGCAACTATGGTAGAAGCTAGAGCGAGCAGATTCCCCTGCCGTCCATCTCAACCCATGTTAGGACTGTATACTGCACTCAGTTTTATTGTCTGCCTGGAAACGGCTATTTTTATTGAGCAAGAGAGGGAAATGGGGGAGAGAGAGAGGGTGAAAGAGAGAGGAGACAGAAAAGGGAGAAAGAGAGAGAGGGAGGAAGGAATGGGGGCAGTGAGGGAGTGAGGGAGGGATAGAGAGAGAATGATGGGCAGATGTGTGTGTCTATGTAGCTCATGATGAAGTTTGTATTCTTTGTCTATATTTGCTTCTCTACTCACATATCTCTTTAGATCATGCACTGCTCAGGAATGGTCACTAACTCCCTATTACTCTTTGTAACAAATCCAAGGTGGTTACTATAGCACTGTGTCCCTTCCATAATCCAAACCCAGCCTCTCACTATATTCTGCATATTTTATTGTATTTACTCTCTCTCTCTCTCTCTCTCTCTCTCTCTCTCTCTCTCTCTCTCTCTGTGTGTGTGTGTGTGTGTGTGTGTGATTGCACTGGGAAGCCAGAGGTGTCTTATTCACTTCTTTTCTACCTTTTCCACCTCCAGTTTTGAGGCCAGGTCTCTCACTGAACCTGGAGCTCATCAAGTTGACTACTCTGGCTGGCCAGCAAGCTCTAGGGATCTGCCTCTCCCTTCTTTCCTAGTCCTGGAATTACAGGTGTCTGCTACTGTGCATGGATGCTCAGGCTAATGTAAGGCCCAGGCTTGTGTGATAAGCACTCTAAGTTCCAAGCATCTGCCAGCTAGTATTTAATTTCATAACAGAGCCAAGACCATTTTTGAAGATTTGCACATCACAAAAGAAGACATCAGTCAGATCCCATGACCACTGAAGGGCTGGAGAAGAATGTGGGATTTGGAGTGAGGCATCTACGTTATCTGTTTTGTGAGATAGTAACATCCTATGTGGGAGCAAGCTGACCTGACTCTCACCCTGGAACTCAGCTTGGCCTCAAACTGACTTCAGCCCCAGCCTCCAGAGCACTGGGACTCACAGGCCTGCACAACCACGCACTCGGTCACTTTCTAAATCCACGATACTCACTTCTGCTGTGAAACCCCAGAATTTCATCTCACTTTGTCAGTCAGGAGATCTAGAGCTCCACATTCCAAGTGGATGTGTTGGTGAGACTTCATTAATTCCCCTGACAAATATCACATGCAAGCCTGGCTTAGATGGCCACCCATTGTTTATTATTCAGATTTGTGTCCAGGTCACAACTGTCCAGTGAGATCGATCCTCTCTCCTTTGTGTTGACTCCTTCCATTTGTCAAGGGCCTTACCTGAGTTCCTCTCTGTCTCTCTCTAGAACCTTCCATCCATCATGCAGAGCTTGGCACATGGTCTAGTGAAGCACGGACGCAGCTCATGTACCAGGAAAGGGCAATGTGCTCTCTCAGAAGTGTGTTTAGTTGTCTCCACATCTACTTTCTTAACCAAATTTGTACAAAAGTGAGGTCAAAGATCCTCCTTGTGTCTGGGGAGGATGCTCAGTGGTCACCACACTTCCACATATGCATGATGGTCTGAGTTTAGGCTCTATCACCACATCAGAATCCAGGCATGGCATCAGGTGCCAGCAATTTTAATGCTCAGGAGGCAGAGATGGGAGGTGCCCTGGAGTTCTCTGACCACCTAATCTGTCAGAACAAGTGAATTCTGGTTGTACTGAGAAACTCCATCTCAAAACATAAGGTGGAGAGTGAATGACTACTGACCTTTGGCTTGTACATGCATGAGAATTCAGGTTCGAGCAAACTAGGATACACACACACTCACGCACACACACATGCATGCATTTATGTACATGCTACACACTTGCCTTCTTGAATCCTCTACATGGATCTCTTTCTAGAGCTTCTGGGAGTGGGGATGGGGTGAGAGAGCCAAAGTCCAAGCATTTCAGTGACTCACACGTAGTTCATGAATGTAAGACCATTTCCTCCTTTTGAATTTCTGTTCGTGGTCCTGTAAAATCGTTTATTTTTGTGGGAATAATGCGTCAGAATGGTCTTATTCTAGTGAACAGCCACCACCGTACACCAGGAGGCTCTTGATTCTAGAAGTGACTGACTCTAGAAATCTGGTGAGCTGGGAAAAGGTGTTCACTCACCTTGATGCCGTGGTTCATATGCAGTCCATGCCCCAGCACAGTTGAAAACGTGCTGCAGGATCAAATATGTCTTTCCTTGCATTGCCCAGCAGAGATGGCTTTGCTTAACGGACGGTCTGGAGGACTTCCTCTGCCTTTCTCAGCTGAGCCTGGAACATCTCATGACACAACCCCTCCGTCAGATGCCATATGACATACTAAGTGTCCCCAAACACTGTCACTAGATATGTAGATCCTTAGACACACAGGAACCTGGACTATTTCTCCTTGCCCGGATACATGGACTTCACAGATTCTGTCTAGAAGTTCTCTTCTCTGAGGTCTCAAAGGCAGCATAATGTAGATGCTTTATGGGGGCTATGGCACCCACTGAAGATGCATATAAATTATTAATGAAAATCCTAGCTCCAGGGTAAATGGCTGTAGTTACTGCAGGAGTGCTCTATGAGTTCATGGTACACGGTTCTGGTTCAGACCAAATGTGGCTCTGGTGGTGCCATGGTATGGATAGAGA
This sequence comes from Rattus rattus, assembly GCF_011064425.1. NCBI lineage: Eukaryota > Metazoa > Chordata > Mammalia > Rodentia > Muridae > Rattus > Rattus rattus. Next base: position 15,802,933 of record NC_046162.1, on the reverse strand, counting down.
AGAGCAAGTTGAGGCAGAGCGAAATGGTAGGGTTAGATGGAGATTGCTTGGAGGAGAAGTTAATGGAGGGATCAGGCAGTCATACTGGGCTGACTGGAAGGGATGAAGAGGAAAGCTGAGAGGAGTCTGATTTTGAATGGCTGGGGGTGTGGCTCAGCAGCACAGATCTTCCCTAAAATCCCCCAGAGAGGAGCTGGGGACCTGGCTCAGCAGTCCAGTAACTGCATAGAATGACGTTGAGGTAGAGCACCTCCCTCGGATCCTCTGAGTGCTAGGAAACTTGCTTGTCACGCACAAAGCCCTGCATTCGATCCCCAGCATTGAGGAAAAACAAAACCAAAACAAAAAGACATGAAAAGGAAATAAATCTCTTCTCAGGCTTTACTTAAAAAGCATAGAGAAGGGAAGTGGATTAAGTGTAGGTGCTAAGCACACATCCTTAGAGATACCGAGATGCTGGTGCTGAGGAAGACCGAAGTGTGGATTCTCTCTCTGGACAAAGACAGGCTCTGTAGCTGCATGCATATTAGTGTAATTAAGAGTGGCTTCTGCTTAGAATTCTAGCATCAACTTGGTGTGCATCTTGCAATGTGCCCGAAAGGAGGATACAACAGAAGATCTTTAGCAATATTTTTGTATTTTTGAAAGTTCCTACATTTATAGAATGACTCTTGGTTACATCCATTGACCACTGCTTACCCCCAATTCCCTCTAGTGTCCCCACATCTGGCTCCAGCTCCATGTCTTATTTATTTTTATTCTTTATTTTTATTTTTATTATTCATCACCTGGGTCCAGTAAGTGCCTCACATATGTGGATGGGTGTGCAACAATTTACTGTGGCACAAGCAACCTAGCAAGAGCTACATCTCCAAAGCAGAGTGACAATTTCCCCTTCAGAAGTCACCAATTGCCAGTAGCTCCTCAGCTACAGCTGGAACCTCAGGTGCTCCTCCCCCATCCATGCTGGAGCTTTGCTTGGCTGTATCTTGTAGAGGTCTTGTGCAGGTAACAGGTAGCTGCTGGGAGCTGGCATTGTGGTAGCCATGGTATACCCGAAGTCTGCATTTCATAGCTGTCCTCCCCCGTAGGATGGCCCTACACCCCTTCTATACTCTCTTTTATGATGTTTCCTGAACCATAGCTGGTTGGAGGTTGGTGTTGATGACCCAGCCACTTGGTGTTTTGACCAGTTATAAGCCTTTATCAGAGCATTAAAAACAAAAGAAAAGAAAGACAACAAAATAAAACAGAACAAAAACCCTTTCACAGGCCTATGAAGAGGTGTTGGAGCAAGTGTGCTCTTCCCATCCTCAGGGTGTTACGGGAAGAGTGGGTTCTCACTACTTTCTCTTCAGAAAGAACGCAAACCCCTGGCACATCCCCATAGTTTGGTTTTAACAAAAACAATGTCTCTAGCAGCTATGATGCTATCTTTCAGATTTTTTATTATATTTATGAAGGTTGGTTGTGCTGGGATTCTCTAAAGCCCTGACAGTAGGTCTCAGGAAAAGCATACTGCTAGCTGTTTACTGTTCCAGTGTCATGCCGATGTATTGTCTGCATGATTGTTGGTGTTCCTAGGTGCCCTGTGAGAGCCATCTGATCATTCAGTACACAGAAGTGGAGGGGGCCACTGGTAGGTCCTCTTCATCCCTGGGCAGATAGAGCTTCTGTAGGTGTCTGCCAGCCATGTCACTTGTCTCCTGTAGAACATCTGCTGGGTCATGGAGAGATATTAGTATGTAAGTGGCAGAAAAGTCAGACGAATCTTGGTCTTCCTAGGGAAGGTCGGGGCTGGGATCTGGCTCAGCTAGTAGAGTACTTACAGAGCATGCGTGAGGCACGGGGGTCAACCCTAACATTGTGTAAATTGGGAGTCTAGACTCAGGAGGTAGATACAGAAAAAAGATAAGGAGTTAAAAGGCCAACTTCACAACACATACAGTTTGAGGTTAACCTGGCATTTATTACACCCTATTTCATGAAAAAAATATAAAGAATTTGGACTGAAAATGTGTGCGAAGGATAGACGTATAAACCCTTGGCTTCTGTCACCAGCACTGCAACAATAAAACATGAGCAAATAGTAGAAAAAAAATCAAGAGTTTGCTTCCTCTACTGTCCAAAGTGAAGTCCAAGGATTCAAAGGGTGGCGGGGCAGAGATACATAGACTGATTTTCTATTAGGGGATTCTACTCTCCTCAACAACCGGGCTCTACCTTTTGGTTTCAAGATGTCAGTTTGATGTCTGACCACGTCCTCATTCCATTTGGCAGGAAAGAGGACTGGCCAGCTAGTCGAGCTGGTTTAGTGAGCTCCAGGTTCAGTGAGAGCCCTTGTCTCAAAATGTAAGACAGAGCATGATAGATGAAGACATGCCATGCTGGCTCTGGCCTCCATGTGTATGTGCACACACATGCCCCTACACACACATGCAGGGGCCTTGGGCGCTTTCTCCTTTACCAGTATTGTTGGAGCTGGTGCTTCAAGGTCTTATGAGAACTGGTCAGAAATACGCACTGCCATTGTTTGCCTGTCAACGAGATTGACACATTCCTTCCCACATTGATTTTAGTCACTTTCCAGTCTTTCATTAAACCTGCTTCATGCCAGGTTCTGGGAAGAATCAGGACAGAGATGATGGCTCTGAGTTCTTTGTCATGTCAGGCTTCGGCAGAGACAGCAGGACACCTCATGATGTCTTAGTGGACAGAGGTCAAGTCGTGTTCACCCTTGGTTTTCCCTGAATCATCTGGGCCCCTTTATCTGAGAAAGCATTTGTTCTACATCCCTGCATAATGGGGAAGGAAAGCTGGCCATCTCTGGTTAAAGTATAGATTGGTGAGCATCGCGTGGAGGAGGTAAATGGGCTGAGGGAGATGTAGGGTGCTTCTGTTGCTGTGACAACAGACTTAACAAAGTGACTCGAGGAAGGAAGGCCTCATTTTGGCTCACTGTTTGAGGGTACAGTGCAGCATTTCAGGAAAGGCACGATAATAGGAATTTGCAGTAGCCGGTCACGTGGCACCCACAGTAGGAGGCAGAGAGCCGAATGCTAACGCTCATTTCGCTATCTCCTTTTTATTTGGCTCTGACCTCTGGCACATAGGCTGGTGCCCTGGCATTTAGCATGGATCTTCCCTCCTTGACTATCCTAATCTAGAAACTCTCTCACAATATCCACTGAAACTGGTCCCCGTAATGATTCTAAGTCCCCAGAGTTGAAAATCAAGATTACCACCACAGAGCCTTCTTTAGACACAGAGTGGGTAGAGACACTCACACACTCAAAGGAAAACAGATCTTCAGTCTGAAACAGGGGAAATTTGAGAACAGGAAGTCTGTGTACCTGAGCTGGAAAGCGAGGGAAGGCTTCTACAAAGAAGATTCCGCACAGGGTTACAGTGGCAAACTTTCGGCTGCTTCAGCACTCGTTCTTAAATCTATTTGTGTGCAAGTCCTTTGTCACCAGAGTCTTTCCTGGAATAGCTCTAGCCTAGCGTTCGCACTGCAACTGTTACAGCAGTACAGAGTGGCAGGGAGGAGGTATTTATGTTTTTATGGGAAGATAAGAAAAGGACGGCTTTGGTAAAGGCATTCAGTTGGTTGGGAGAGAAAATAACCAAACCAACAAATGTACCGGACTTACATTTCTATAATCACTCAATTTGGACTGAGTAGCATAGCCTCCAGCTATGAAACCATTTCTCTCAATTTTTTTTTCTTTTTCTGCAATCTGTCTCCCACTGTGACAGATGTGGCTTATCTCGTGCCCAGTTCTATAAGAAAAAAAATCCCTCTTTCTCCTCTTTCTTTTCCTCTCTTTATCGTCGGAGCTGGGAGTGTCTGCCAGTGTCTGCTCACTTCCTGGCTGGCATGTTTTCGTCATCCCATTTGTGTCTATAATTTGGAGAGTTTTCTCTTTGTTTGTAAATTTGTCATTATCTCACACAAAGTGCCTTGCCATGGTTTAGTAAATATCTCTATGTCTTCACGCTCAAAGCTCCACTCCATCTGCAAGCTCAGTGTATTTGTCCCCAAATGCCACTTCTGAAGGAGAAAGTTGGAACCAGAAGGGCTGGCAATAACAGTGGCTGCCAGCAGCATCCACTATTACAGGATTAATAGGAATTAGGTCTGCTTGAGCCACCCAGGGAGACAGCGCTCTATTCCCAAGTTAGGCTCAAATAAAGAAAAATTCTGTCAAATCAGTTGTCTTAGACTATTGTTTGTGAAAAATATATGAAAATGAAGACGCTGCTCTCTCTCTCTCTCTCTCTCTCTCTCTCTCTCTGTGTGTGTGTGTGTGTGTGTGTGTGTGTGTGACTGTAGTACCAGCAGAGACCAGAAGAAAGCATTAGAGCTGAAGTTACATGTGGTTGTGAGCCAAGGGTTTTGTGCACTGGGAGACAAGCACCTGTAGTCCTCTAGAACAGCAGCTCTCACTCTCACGCACTGATCAGTCCCTCGAGCTCCATATCATCCAGTGTTTACATATGTCCATTCACAGCTTCTTGACTCTCTTCTCGAATATGGTTTTCTTGGCTTTCCAATGTTTTAATGGATCGTCTATGAGCATCACTCCCTGGGTATTAGCTTATTTGTTTTTACGGTGAAGGTCAGGGAAAATAAATCTGAGGAAGCCATACCTTTCACACTTGAACTGTCACCCTCCATGGGAGGCAGCCAAACTTTGTCCCAGAGGAAATGTCCTTCGTAGAGAGTGTGATAGATCACCAGGGTCCTCAGAGCAGAAGCTGTCCTGAGGCTCAATTACACTGTTGTTATGTTGGAAACCTATTGGCAAATCCCGACATGACGCTCAGGGACTGGGTACATCAGCTGCTTTCTTGGACTAATAAAATGTGAGGTGTCTGGGGATGCAGAGATGAGAGGATCCCTGGAACTTGTTTGCCAGCAGCCGAGATTAAAGAGGGAAAGCTAGGACTAAGTGAGAGGCCCTGTCTCAACAAACAAGGCAAATGGTCCCTGAGGAACAACACCCAAGATGAACTCCCACGTGCATGTGAGGTAGCTCAAGTGAACCTAAAGTCATCCCCATGCATGCATGCATACTCCTTTGTACACATACATGCACACACATGAACAATGAAATGTGAACCTCCTAATATCCCTGTTCCCCTAAGACTGTCAGAGATCAGATGGCTTTTGGACCTTCTCAGCTGTAGTTTCCAGAATTTCCACTGTTCTCGGATCCCACTGATCACCTGGTCCTCTGAGACATTCTCGTTCCTATTTCAGACCTTTGCACATGTTGTCCTGTCCAACTTCTAGTGTAGTCATTCCTTTCTGCTTCTTCAGTGGCTTGGGCCACTGGATAGAAGCTATGTCTCCAGAAAAGTCTTTGATAATTCTAAGAGACAGGCAGGTTCCCAGACAGCACAAAAGGCTGTGGATATCTCTACATCTATGTCTACAGCTATCTGAGTTTCTAGCAGTTGATCTAGATGTTCCATTGGCAGGTCATTCCATAATGCGTGCCAAGTGCTCAGTGAGCATTGGTTCAATGTATGATGAGAGGAACTCGAAGCCCCATGTATGGGAACATCTGTGATAAAAATTAGCCTCCTTTGAGCTTAGCTATCAGTCTAAATCCATGCCACTCTTGCTCAGTCATTGCATTGGAATTATGGACTCATGTTCCCAAGATGGAAATTAGTTTTCCCTTCAAGTCCTTCAGTAGTTATAAGTAGAACAGTGACTTGGGGACATGCTATGTTTTCTGGGTACCAGGAATATGAATATATTGGTATTGACAATATATGTATATACCTATACATATATATTGGTGTATACACACACACACACACACACACACACACACACACACACACACACACACACACACAAACACTCACGGTACTATAAATATGCTGTCATTTTACCTTCTTTTTTTTCCAGACACCGTTTTTCTCCTCCAGTACCCTAACTCGTTACCTCATTATATTATTTATTCCTTTGCTGTTTTCTTGTGTTGTGTGATGGATGTTTGAATATGTGTGAGCACACGTGTGTGGCTATCTGTGCACATGTATGCATGTGCATGTAGAGGCCCAAGATTGACATTGAGAGTCAGTTTCCATCTCTCTTCCACTTTATTCCTTGAGGCGGGATCTCTCAAGCAAACCAAGAGCTAGACAGTATAGCTAGTCTCACTAGCTACCCTGGTCTGGTGATCCCCTGACTTTGCCTTCTCTTATTGGAATTGTAAGTAGACACCCTGCCCACCCATGATTTACATGAGTTCTGGGGAATCTGAACTCCAGTCCTGTCTTAGTGTTTCATTGCTGTGAAGAGACACCATTATCAAGGCAACTCTTATAAAAGACAACATTTAAATGGAGCTAACTTACAATTTCAGAAATTTAGTCGATTATCATCATGGTGGGAAGCAGTGAAGTATCCTGGCAGACATGGTGCTGGAGGACTCAAGAGTTCTACAGCCAATGCATCCAGGAAGAGATGGGCTTCCACACTGTGTGGAGCTTGAGCATAGAAGGCCTCAAAGTCTGTCCCCACAGTGGGGAATTTCCTCCAACAAGACAACACCTACTCCAACAAGGACACACCTCCTAATAGTCCCACTCCCTATAAGCCAAGCATTCAAACATATAAATCTATGGGGTCCAAACCTATTCAAGTCACCACAAGTTCTCACAGGAAGGCCGCAAGTGCTTAACTGTTTAGCCTTTCCTCAGCTTGTCATCTCATTTTGAAAGGCTTACCGCACTGACTGCCAAAGGATGAGACATTTAATCTAAGACATCCCTTTAAAATTCCCCATAATCATATTTTCCAGACCTTTCTTTGTGCGGTATGTGAGTGTCTATCCTCTCCGGTGCCTGGGATCAGGGAGGCTTTCTTCTCTCCTCCCTCTTCTTGGTATTTTTTGCTTTAGCTGTGCTCAACTGACTTCTCAGAAGTCTTCATGATCACATCACCTCTGCCTCTCCCTACATGAGCTGCTCGCTCCTTCTGTCTCCGAGAACACTCAGTCTTCCTCTGCTTCCCACAGATCTGTGGCTCCATAATAGATTTACTCTTTCTTAGGGAGTATTTCACTGTCACCTGATGTTCATTATAGAGCAAAGATTTTGTTGTTGTTTGAGTTTTTAAGAATCCTATACGAACATGCAACTTATTCTAGCCAGTGAAACTTGAGAGACAGAAACAGGTCGCTTCTGGTTTGGAAGTTTAATGAACCAATCAATGATTCCAGACTTCTGTAAAGAGACCAGAGAGTCAATTCTGTGTCACTTTGAGCCATGTAGAGAATATGACAAAGAAGATTCCAGTGAAACAATGACCCAAGTCAGAAATGAGCCTTTGCTGTCTCACCGGGCTCAAAGACTATAGGACTGTTTGTTACTTCACAAATCCAGCCTATCCCTGTGGAGACTGGGTTTTTATATCCGAAGCTATCTCTTTTGACCGCTTATCATTGGATGAGCTCTTTTAAAAAATGTGTTCCCCTGTTCCTCTGACATTCTGTCATAGCAATCATCATACCATGTGTAACGCATAACGTTAATTGTCAACTTGACACAATTTGGAGTCACCGGGGAAGAGAATCACAGTAAGGGATTTTCTACCTGGGGTTGGCTTTTAGGGATGTCTGTGGAGGATTTTCCTAGTTAAATTAATTAGTGTGGGAAGACTCAGCCCACCGTAGACAGCACTTCAGTAGGGTGGTCTGAACTGTGTATAAGTAGGGAAATGGAACTGAACACAAGCATGTAAGTGATCATATACAGCTCCTCTCTGCTCTTGACTGTGGATGGGCTCTGATTCTCTCTTTCAGGTTCCTCTTGCCTTAACAACCTGAGTAATGACCTTAACCTGAAACTGTAACCTAACATAAATCCTTTCTCCCCTAGATTTTGGTCAGGGTATTTTAATCACAGTAACATAAATGAAACTAGGTTACCAAAGGATGGTGGTGGTGGTGGTGGTGGTGGTGGTGGTGGTGGTGGTGGTGGTGGTGGTGGTGATGGTGGTGGTGATGGTGATGGTGATGGTGATGATGATGATGATACTACATCTTGAAATTTGCGAGGATCACTTCTGAATATCCTATGGTCAACAGACTGGCTGCTCTAGGCTAGGTTGTCATTCAACAATCAATCAACAAATAAAAGTATAATGAAACAAGATAAAGATGGCAGATACTTAGAATCCTACCACTCTGGAGATTGCAACAGGAACATTATGTTTGAGGCTGGCCCTGACTACATAGCAAGAAATTGTCCCCAAAAGCAAAAGAAAACCAAGTGCCTAGCGATGAGAGGCCTACATCTCCATGCCGCCAGGGACACTGTGGGTGGATGGGTTCACCTAAAAATGACAGCTGCTCTGGGCTAAGTCAATGGTGTTAGAAGCACCCAGCTGCTGTGGAGAAGGCAGACGATGGTGTGAGACTGAAGCTGTGTCTGTGGTAGATTCTAATGAGGATCCAAGGAACCAAAGGAAGAAAGAAAATGTGTGGCAGTGGTGAGAAGAAGAGATTCAGAGGCCTCTGGGCCTAAGAGTAAGGAACAATCGCAGGTACCCTCTCAGCTGCCTCCATGGAACCCCACAGTGCTAACTCTAATAAGGCAGGGTCACCTTTTCCAGCAAACACCTTAGATCTATCCTTAATGGTGTGTTCGAATGAGTCGTCTCCTATGTCCCGACAGACTTCTGTCCAGGACCAGCCTGGTGTTACTGATGCCCTTTCTTATGGCCGGGGGTGTTTCTGGGTATTCTATCTATCTAATATGGGCAGATATTGAGAGAATCTGCCCATGGAAATTTCCACTCCCCCTGGCTATCTCATAGGAACAACACTAAAGGCCACCTATGCTAAGCAGGTGCTTTACCGCTGGCCTACAGCTACAGCTTTCATTTACCTTTGTAATTAGTTTTTGACAGGATCTCCCTCTGCCTCTCAGGCTGGCCTTCAACTCATTTAGTAGCCCAGACAGGTCTTGAACTTGTGATCCCATTGCCTCGGCCACTTGAGTGGCCTGGATGAGGCTTTTGTGAAAACCACAAATAGTTTTTAATATAGCACAGAAGCCGCAGTCTCGAATAATAGATACTATTTTTCACCACAAAGTTTTGAGAAGCTCCTGCTGGAAGATGGGAAAACTTCTTAGCGTCTTAGCATCAAAGAGTAGAGCAAAGCGGCGGTGAGCTGTAGAGGTGCCCCAGTGTTTGAGCGCACTGGGTTCTCTTCCCGAGGGCTTAAATTTTGTTCTCAACATCCACATGGTGGCTCACCGACATCTGTTACTCTAACTCCAGGGATCTCAACCTTCTTCTGGCCTCTATGGGCATCTGCACACACACATTGAATGTGTGAGTGCTCTCTCTCTCTCTCTCTCTCTCTCTCTCTCTCTCTCTCTCTCTCTCTCTCTCTGAGAGAGTTTTATAAAGGTTAGCTTGTTCGTATCTCAGTGTACACCAATCTAGCTGAAAGTGACTAAAGCTTGCACTGTCTAATGACAGGGAGTATGAGTACGCTGAGCATTCATGGATGTCACGCACAGGTTGGACATCATGTGACAGTTTCTCAGCCTGTGAACAACTGTGATCACCATGGCTTAAAATGGGTTATTACCTTTTTATATTTATCCTAAACTGTTAAGGTCAGCATTAAAATTTGACCTATTCCCTGCCAACCCGTTTGAAGTAATTAACCCCCCGTGTCTGGAAACACAAGGAAGCTAGGACTTTGTTATTAGATTCTCATAAAGAGCCTATTAATATTAAAATTGCTTGCCTCTCAGGCTGACTGTATTAATGGCCTGGTGCTGGGTAAACAGGAGCACTGGCCTGGGGTTTTAAAATGCATGAGTGGAGGGCAGAGCTGTTTCAGCAGCTACCTGATCCATCACAGAGCCTTTTGTGACAGTTTCCTCGTCCATTGGCTCAAACCTCTGTTTTGAATGTGTGCCTGCAGATGTTTCTGGGGTTGCCAGAAGATCCCTCTCATTTCCATTGGATACTGAGCGTCTGAGGAAGCAGATCATGCACAGTGATCTCTACACTCACACCCCCCCCATACTCCCAGACCTCTGTGCATACCTGGACCTCAGGGAGAGCTCAGCTTGGGGCCTTATATTAAGCTATGGTTCCCTGTGGAAGCTGTGCAGACCACCCCAGACAGTGCTCCTAATTTCAAATATGCATCGGATTCTCAAGGTCTGATGAGATGCTCGGCTGTGAACCCCACAGCTTCCGTTTGTTAACTCAGACGTTCACAGTGTGCATCAAACAGCCATCATCTATCATGATTTATGCTGGGCTTTGGGACACACTGGAGAATGGATGAGGCAGGCGTTTCCTCTCGTGGATCTCATAGTTCACTGCAGGAACACCCAGCGGCCAGGCATGCAAATAAATCATTAAAAATGAAGTAATAAGTCAATATCAGGAGAAATTAAATAGACACTCTACCCTGTCTTATTGCTAAATACAAATAAAATTCCCAAACAGAAATACACAGATTCCAGTAGCCAAATAAACCTCAGATTAGGTTTAACGAATGCTATGGCATACAATGGGGGACATCAAACTTCTGAAAAAGGAAGACTATGAAAACAACAACAACAGCAGCAGCAGCAGCAGCAACAACAACAACAGCACCTGTTGTAAGCAGACACAAGGCTCAAGAAGAAGCAATTTGAAAACCGACTTCGCATGAGAAGCTTTGAATGCTATGAAGGAAGAGAGGAGTTTTCAAGTGATAAAAATAAACGCTTGTCACAAATCTATATTTAACAGCAACAGAAATCCTTCAAGAGAAAGGGAGAAATAAGAGAGTTCTCAGGTGATAAAAAGAAAAAAAAAAGTACTCACTAGAAAACCTACCTGAAACTGGAGCTAGCAGAGGTTTTGGAAGGAAAAACAAAATGTAAGAGAAGAAGAAGAAGAAGAAGAAGAAGAAGAAGAAGAAGAAGAAGAAGAAGAAGAAGAAGAAGAAGAAGAAGGAGGAGGAGGAGGAGGAGGAGGAGGAGGAGGAGGAGGAGGAGGAGGAGGAGGAGGAGGAGGAGGAGGAAACAACAACAACAACAACAACAACAACAACAACAACGAGGAGGAGGAATTGACACAATAAGAAACATGAGGAGGGCCCTCATTGGAGAAGGAAATGGAGCACTTTCAAGTCTCTAACAAATTGACAAAGAAAGGACAGAAATGGGGAACTGACTACAGGATAAATTATCTGATCATTTGCTAAATAAGTGAGGGCACTGGACTTGTGACTTCAAAAGTTTCCCCTGAATAATCTTCACTCAGAGGAATCCATCAAAGGATTCCTCCAAATGGCGAGGGCAAACACTGATTCTCAATTCGCTTTTGGAGCTGATATTTCTTTGAAAATAAAGTCACACCTGGACACTAGGAAAAGAGAAGAGAGGAAAAGAAAAAGGAAGATGAACTGGAAACCATGTTGCTCATGACCACAAAGATGTGTTTTATGTACTAGACAGCAACAAAGCATCGGCCACCTAAATTCAACCAAATGTAGAAAGAGTTGTGTGACTAAAACGAAGCTGACTCTGGAGATGCTATCCGTAAAACCATCAACATTAGATCAGAGTAATACAGAACCGCAACAGGCTGGAGAAATGATCACTTCACATGTCTTTTAATGAAGTTTGATTAACTATTTCATTATAAAATCTGTCTGATAAACATGAAGTGGAGAGGTTTGGATATGGTAAAGAGCACCAAGAAAACCTCTACCACATAGAAGCTCAGTTTCTTTGATGGTTCCTGTGCCTCTAAAAGAACAGGTCAGCAGAGGGGAAGGTAAAGTAGGCATGGTTACAGACACAGTGGGGCCTCTGTGTGCCTTAAGAAGAGCAGAGTCGTGTCACCTGCAGGAAAACTGAGGGAAATGGAGATGGTATTAAGCAAAATAAATCATAATTGGAAGACACATATCTCATTCTCTCCTTTGTGGATCCATGATGCTTTGTAGATACATAAAAATCATATGTTGATTTAAAAATAGGAAATAAGAGGCCAGAAGGTTGCCAGTGATTACAAGCACTTCGCTTTCCGGGGGACCTGAGTTGCCAATCAGGCCTCTCACAACCATCTACATCTCTATCTTCAGAGGATTCAACACCCTCTTCTGGCCTCGGAAGGCACCCCCTCCCCCATACGAATACAAGAGGAGGAGGAAGGAAGGGAGACAATATTTTAAAAAGGGGACAGAAGTAAGAATCTTAGGGGGAAGGAAGGACCCGGGGGGAAGCAAGGGACAGAGTTGAGGGGCAAATATGGTCAAAGTACATGATATACCAGTTTGAAATGCCTTCATGAAATCCGTCACTGTGTACAATGAATGTGCTCCATAAAAGCTAGAAAAGAAGATATCTACTGGGGAAATTATAAGCACTATCCCATTAAGGACTATTTTTTGTGGTCTGCAAGGAAAGAATAAGTATCTTCCCAGAGGAAAGAGGACCTTAGCTTTTGAGCAATTCTGGAAGGTTTGTTTGCGTGTCTGAGACAGGAAGGACCTTGGTTTCCCAATCACATTGTCTTTATCGCCTAAAATTCAAACTGGAATAAGGATGATTAAGATTTTAAAACAAAATTACCAAGGTAGGAAAGTATTTAACAAAACAGAACGGAGAGGCTGAAAGCTACAGGGCTTCCTTAATGTCTGTACTTCTAGGGAATTTACACCTCAATCGATCAGAACAAGCTGCAAAAGTACCTGCTCTCCCCCATCTGACTAAATTGTTCAGTGCTAGTCTGTCACAATCCCAGTATGATTTTTTTTTCAAAGCTTCGGACAGTTATTCTACAAGGCAAATAGTTAGGCAATGAAGTTAAATGGACTGGCTGATTTGACTCTGCAATTTAAACAGGAAGGAGGAGTCTACATAAACCGTGTTTGTACAGTCTCAGCCATCACAACTTTGTAGCTCTGGCAGAAGGATGGAGACTTAGCCTGATAAAACAGACTGCAGAAAACCAAAGTAGATTTGCATGCATGTGCCCAGTTGATTTTTCATGAAGGTAGAAAGAGTTAATGAGAGGAAAGGTCACCTTTCCCTTCATTATGTCAGGGAAAAGCCAAGGGGATGGACTAGACCTATATCCCGCATCTACACAAAAGTAGGCGGACTCAAAATGGACCATCAATTTAAGTGTAAAACCTAAAACTATGAAATGCTTAGAGAATAAAAATAAGGTCTCAAGTTTCTTTTTCCTTTTAAACAGATTATTTCCTTATACACCATACCCTGACTACAGTCTCCCCCTCTGTCCACTCCTCCGAGCCCCCATACCTCCCCTGTCTCCCAGATCCACTCCTCCTGTTTCCCTTCAGAAAGGAAAGGGCTCCAAGAGACAGCAATCAAACACGACAAAACAAGATACACAAACGAAACTCAACTCACAGAAGAAAAAAGCCACTAACTTGAATCTTATCATATATTTATATTAAAAAAAAATCATTTGCTCTACAAAAGAACCAGGTCAAAGGATGGGAGAGAAGCTACAGATTGGAGGCAAACTCTTGAATGCCATTTGATTAAGAAAAGACTGATTTCTAAAATAATGTTACAAACACAGCAATAAAATACTGGTTAGAAAATAGAAGGCATAAAGCACGGTTTCACTGAAGATGTTCAGTGTCATTAGATGATGCGAAAGCAGCAAGGCAACTCCATATCTGGGCGCACCTTCCAGGCGGCTGCCATTAAACGGTGACAGAAGGCTGAAGAGATGGTCGGGTGGTTAGGAGCACGTGCAGCTCATACAGAGGACCTCAGTTCAGTTCCCAGGACCCACGATGGGTGACTCACAACCATCTGTAACTCTAATGCTTGTGGATCTATCACCCTCTACTGGCTGCAATGCGTACTTGCACTCACAGGGACACATTCATGCATGCAAGCAAGTAAACATGCACACAGCGGAGCACCTATTCACCTATGCAACCCAAGCACCTATTCACCTATGCACCCTCACACACATGCAGATTCCCCCACACGCACACATACACACAATGACTATCTAAACGGATAAGGATGTGTGGAGTTTAGATTTCTTAAGGTTCGCTGGAGAGAATGGTCCGCTCCCCAACTGCTCTGGGGAAAGTTTGGCAGTTCCTATCAAAGCAAAACATCCAAGTATCACAGAACCTGGCAGATGGCTTCCTAAGTGTTAATTCCTGAGCTTCAGAAATTTGTGTTCACACCAAAGCCTGTTTGTTAATGTTGATAGATGCTTTATGCATATTAGCCAGACATTAGTAATAAAGCAGATGTGTTTATGAAGGTAAATAGTTCTATAAACCATGGAAGTAAAAAAAGACTGAACTGTTGACCCAGTCACCTCCCGCATGTATCTCAGCAGAATGATCGTTCTTGCAGAATTAGTCCACTAAAGTCCTCATTTGGCTTATATAGCCCTCACATGCACAATGCCTATATGACTGTAGAAGTCCTGAGGTCACAGGAAAGAGCAAAACATAGCAGACTGGTCACTATCAGGGATTAAGGAGGGTCAGGGAGCAGGCAGGTGGCAGGCACTTGTGTCAAGGGGGAGAGAAGTGCACTCTCTCTTCTTCTGTGTTGTCGTCCTATACACAATGCCTTGGCCTTGGCTTGTGAGTTTAAAACTAGATAAGGATGACCCAGAATTTCTTTTAAGTTCAGAGAGCTTATCTCAAAAGGCTTCACTGAAAAAGGAGATTTGTCAGGCTGGAGAGACGGCAGGAGGTAAAGGTGCTTTTTTTTTTTTTTTTTTTTTTTTTTTTGAGCCCGATGATTTTCTTTTTTTCCCAGAATCCTATGTGTCCCTGTGAGTGCAAGTACTTGGTGGAAAGAGAACCCAGTCCACAGATTTGCCCTCTGACCTCCACATGCTATCTGCGGTATGCATGGCTAAGCATACTCACATCTCCCACAACCATACAATAACGATAATATTAAATATATAAACCAAACCCATTTACCAACCAAGAGATACTGTGATGGGAAGGTATGGCGAAAAAGAAATCAGACTCACCTGGACCAGCTATACAGAGGAAGTGTTTTTATGGAGCAAACGTATAAATGGGTCTGTGAGGTGGGCTGGAACCAACAATATAGGCTGTCATCCATGTGGAAATACTGAAACACCCATGGAATCTGTGCACTGGAAGATCATGGTGTACCTTATCCCCCTGGCTGCAGGACATCAAAGCAAATATCCCTCTTGCTTCCAGCTCCTGTCTGTAGGCTCACATGGTGTGGGCGCTTTTACTGCAGTATAAAGCCTTATCAGTGGCTACAGAGATCTACATACCTGAGACGTTTGCAGACTCGCTTGGGGGTTGTAAGGTTAGTGTCTTCCACACGGCTACTGAGACGTAGTGGAGGTTTCACACACCTCATGCTCTTGGACTCTCACAGCCGCCCTGTGCTCTCGGGCTGGCCAGTAGCCTTGAGTTCACTTTGCATTCAAGGACAGAGACAGTGAAAACAGTGTACAGTGTGTCCTTATTGTGCTTCATACAGTAAGTGTGAGACTAGACTCTGGCCTATCTGCTCCTAAGGTCGGCACTTGTTGATGAGACACAGGTGTAGTTGTGTGGCGTTCACTGTAGGGATGGATCTGCATCCGTAGGGGGGAAGGACGGTTTTTAAACTCAAGAGCTCCTTGTCTCAGCTTCCCCAGACCGGGGGAAAAAACAAAGAAGTGATGTTTCTTTAGGAGTGAATAGTTTGTCGATTGAATTGGCAGAGAAGATAGCAGTTCCACATAGAAGAAATTAATATATTTTTCTGTAAATAATTACTATAAAAATCATAAAGGCTGAAACCCTAAAGGCAAAATGCAATGTTTTCTCTCAAATATTTTGTCTTATTTTTGCCAGCACCATTTACTTTCTACTGTCCTACTGCTAGTTGTTGATATTGAGCCAAGGGGGATTTCCTCATCTGTGGCTGGCATATGCCATTCAAGGTAGACCCACTCCCATGGCCTTTTGATTCTCATAGGTTGATAATATATTTTAACTTTACGTATAGTACATTTTCATTGCCTTTTCAAGGTGTTGTACTGGAATAGATTTATAACACTTTCCTCCCCCATGCTCGCATTGTTTGTTTCAGCACTATTTTTTTTTCTTTTTTTCGGAGCTGGGGACCGAACCCAGGGTCTTGCGCTTGCTAGGCAAGGGCTCTACCACTGAGCTAACTCCCCAACCCCTTGTTTCAGCACTATTGACAGTAGCTAAGGTGCAGGATCAACCTAGATGTCTATCACTGGGTGACTGGATAATGACATGTGGTTATGAGACAGGAGAGAATGATAACTTAGCACGCCCAAAATGAAATCCTGGGATTTTTGCCATCATGAAACGGAGAGGAGGTCATTACGCAAAGTGAAATAAGCCACATCGAGAACAGTAAACAACACTTCGTGCTCTCACTCACTGGCAGAAATTGATGACCTTCTCATAGGAAAAGAAGGGAGTGGAGGGGTCTACCCACCCCCCCCGGAGACTGGGTAGAGTAGAAGTTTTGATGGAGCTGCTTAATGGGACGTCTTTTGCACAGTGGGGTCAGTACTGCTTGTGACACTCTGATTTGTTCCAAAACTGCTAAAGTAGATAATCAGTATGAAAGGGAATGATTTGGCATGTTCAGAGGCAGGCCTGTGGGTTTCCCTAGTTCATCATTACGTGTTGTATGCTGTGTCAGATTATTCTGCAGTGTGAAGACAGACAGATACTGTGGCTTGATAACGTCCTGGCCCAACACAGAGAGGCACATCATCGGTTGAGCATCTTTTCAAGGAGCAATGATGCCTCCAGTATCAGCAGAGACAACACAGTGGAGCAATGACAACTCTGTGGGAGTCTTTGGCATGCTCGAGAGACAGATGTTAGATAAAAGGTGTCCCACACATGGTGTCAGAGTGCATTTTAAGGCCCTTTCATACCTACATCACAGGGCACAGGCTCACGGACAAAGCACACATGTTGTACAGTGACACCTAAGGGCCTCATGTAGCCCAGGCGACTTGCTACCTCGCTGAGTATACCCTAGAATTTCCGATCCCTTTGACTTTGTCATCCAGGTGCCACCTGAATGTCATGTTTAAGCATGGGATTTTAAGCCACTGAGATGGCTCTATGGGTAAAGTCACCTCCTCCATAAATGGTAGCCTGAGTTCCATCCCCGGGACCACATAGTAAGAGAGCACTGACTCCCACAGATTATCCTCTGAACTCTTCACAAGTAGTGTGCGTGTGTGTGTGTGTGTGCGTGTGTGTGTGTGTGTGTGTACATGTTAATAAATACATGTAATTGAATTTAAATGTTGGGTTCACATTTATCCCTGCATAGGGCGTCCTCATAGCAGATTGGCCAGAAGAAGGACTATCACTCCTTTTCTTTTCTCTAGCTGAATTCATCTCGTCTCTCTGCTGCTGTGTGTTAAGGCCTGAGGTAATTGCCTTTCCCTGATTCATTTTCTTCATTTGTCATCTCTGATCATTAAAAGAATAAAAATGCCTTGGAGGCAAACACCACTTGTATCACATCTCTGATTTGTATTTATCTGCATGTATGACAGGTGCTCTAAACTTTATTAAATTCATATCATTTAATTGATCGAGTCTTTCTAGAAGAACTAGGGAACAGGCTTCTTTGTTTAAAAGTGTCCTGATTAGTTTTAGCTGTCAATTTGAAATAGTTTAGGGGCATCTGTGATGGGGATCTTGATTGATGTATTGCCCAAATCATATTGGCCCGAGGGCATGTCTGTGAGGGATTGTCTTGACTATTAATTGATGCATAAGGGTCAGCCCACTCTGGGCAGCACCATTCCCTGCTCAAGCAGTCCTAGGCTGTATAAGAAAGTCAGTTAAACGTGAGCCTTCTGGAGAAGTAGCAAGTTGTACTTCTCCATGGTTTCTGGTTCAATTTCTTGGTTGAATTTTTGCTTTGACTTCCCTCAATGATACATTGTAGGCTATAAGCTGAAATGAACCATTTCTGATCAAATGCTTTTGAACAGAGAGCTTAGTTAATCATAGAAAAAGAAAGGAAGCTAGAACAAAAAAAATACCCAGTCTCCTGTTTTTCTTTTATATGTAATCTTATGTACATGTATGTACTGTATGATGTGTGCACATGTATGTAATGTGTCACTGTATATGAGTACAGGGGGCACATACCACTGCATATGTGCAGTAATCAGAGAACAACATCAGATGTCATCCCTCACCTCCTCCATCACCTCAGGGTCCCATTTTTGTTTTCTGCTGTGTAGGCAAGGCTATCTGGCTTCCTGGTGGTCTCTTGTCTTCACCACCCAGCTCACTATAGGAATGCTTAGATTACAGGCATGAGCTACCTTACCCAGAGAGAATTTGAATGCAGACCCTCCTGATTGCATAGTGAGTGCTTTGTTCTCAGTCATTCAAATTTGGCAGTGATAAACTGAATGTCTCACTGAAGAAAAGTTTTAAGGAGCCATTTCAGGGTTCTGGGGGTTACACATGCTAGTTTGTTCCCTGGACCATTTCATGTGGAGGACGATGATGGGAAGTAAATGACTGCTGGGGACCACCACAGAGGCCAGCGAGATCATGGCTGAGATGAGTCTCCATACCTCTGATTTTTCCTGGATTACATCAGCCATGGGGCTGCAAAGCCCTTGAAGACATATGGGTACTTTCATATCATCTGCCTTTCACGGTTCACTTTTACAGAGTAAGAAATTTCATTTCAAGCCATTGCTGGGTAGGTGATGATGTTCCCATGCCCCCTTGAGCTGAACGAATTAAAATCCAAGGTTTCCTTCATCTGTAAGTGGGTAGGAGTCCATTGGACATAACCCATTAGTCACTTAATTTTTATGCTGCATAAATGGGGCGTTGCTTTGCCATTTTGTGTGAAGGGACTTTATAGAGAGCCATAAAAAGGGACAGTTAAATTGTAAGCATGCTTTCTGTGACCATATTGCCCCTAGGGGTCCATCCTTTCTTGAGGAATGATTCCTGGTAGGCAGTTTCCTGCCCCAGTGCCGGAAGTGAGTGTACCCCTTAAATCCCTTCCTGTTGAGAAGGACTTCCTGGCCTGTGAGGTCCCTCTAAGTTCCTTTGTGTCTCCTTCAACTGAAGGAAACTACAGAGCTTATTGCAAAGTAGGTTCAGCTTGAGAGAAACTTCAGCGAATCACATCCGGACTAAGTGTGTGTACATCACTTTCCACCTCAACAGTTTGCTCTTGAGTTTCAAATTTGGTGTTCTTGTTGGGGCATGTGCTTAAGGATTACTCTTCCCCACCTTTTTGTTGTGTGGTACTGGGGATGGATACCAGGGCCCCGTGATGCTAGTGAAATGCTCTATCACTGAGCCAAAACTCCAGCATATTATAAAATATCTTCAGTTTTGATAATATGTCAACTCATGCATACACTGTCTGATGTTTAAGATGAAACCAATCTTTACTTTCAAACCTGTATAAAATAAAGTGCTCAGGAGGAGAAAATGTTTAAAGTCCTTCTGTCTTCATTAGGTGTACACACTGTCATCTACAGACATGTCACTAAACAATAACCCACCAGAATCTACCACTTCCATTTATCATAACTTAGATCCTGCCAATCAAGCTTCTCTTACCTTCTCGTCCTCCCTGCTTCCACCCTCTGACAATCCACTCCCAACTTCCATTGTTTTCTTTGTTATGTCTTGTGTGTGTGTGTGTGTGTGTGTGTGTGTGTGTGTGTAGTATGTGTAGTGTGTGTGTATCTGTAGTGTGTGTGTGCCTCTGTGCATATGTGTGTAGTATGTGTTTGTGTGTGTGTGTGGTGTATGTGTATATGTAGTGTGTGTATGTGCACTATGTGTGTGTCTGTGTGTGTCTATATGTGTTGTGTGTATATGTGGTATGTGTGTATGTGTTGTTATGTGTGTTGTGTGTGTTGTGTGTGTATATGTGGCGTGTGTTTGTGGTGTGTGTATATGTGTTGTGTGTGTATATGTGTTGTGTGTATGTATATGTGGTGTGTGTGTATGTGTTGTTATGTGTGTTGTGTGTGTATATGTGGTGTGTGTGTGTGTTGTTATGTGTGTTGTGTGTGTATATGTGTTGTGTGTGTATATGTGTTGTATGTGTGTTGTGTGTGTGTGTGTGTGTATATGTGGTATTTGTTTGTAGTGTGTATGTGTGTGTGTGTGTGTGTGTGTGTGTGGTGTGCATGCACCTGTGTGTATTTGTAGTGTGTGTGTGCCTGTGTGGTGTGTGAGTGTATGTGCCTATGTGTATAATGTGAGGTCTGGTGTGTGTGTGTGTGTTTGTGTGTGTAGATGTGCCATGGTACAAATGTGGAGGTCAGAGGACACCTGCAGGAGTCAGTTGTCTCCTTCCACCACATGGAGACTGAACTCAGGTCATCAAGGCAGGAACCACCTTTAACCAGTGGCTTTTTTTTCCAGATCCCCAGTGACTTTCCTTTTTTTTTTATTAACTTGAATATTTCTTATATACATTTAGTGTTATTTCCTTTCCTGTGTGCAAACATCCCCTTCCCTCCCCCTTCCTTATGGGTGTGCTGCCCTCCCCCGACAGTCTAGTTCACTGGGGGTTCATTCTTAGCAGGGGGGCTTCCCTTCCACTGGTGCTGGCTATTCATTGTGAGGTCAGAGTCCAGGGTCAGTCCATGTATAGTCTTTAGGTAGTGGCTTAGTCCCTGTCTGTGTGGCATTGTTGTACATATGGGGTCTCGAGCCCCTTCAAGCTCTTCCAGTTCTTTCTCTGATTCCTTCAACGGGGGTCCTATTCTCAGTTCAGAGGTTTGCTGCTGACATTCGCCTCTGTATTTGCTGTATTCTGGCTGTGTCTCTCAGGAGCGATCTACACTTCTGCACTTCTTTGCTTCATCCATCTTGTCTAATTGGGTGGCTGTATATATATGGGCCACGTGTGGGGCAGGCTCTGATGGATGTTCCTTCAGTCTCTGTTTTAACTTTGCCTCAAGGGTATTCTTGTTCAAAAGAAGGAGGAAGCATTCCATTTTTTCATCCGTCTTGAGTTTCATTTGTTCTAGGCATCTAGGGTAATTCAGGCATTTTTTTTTTATCAATGGGTGCATACCCTTTCTGTGATTAAGAGCTCAAATGATATTTTCCAGTTCCAAATCCATTTGCCTACAAATTTCTAAACTCTATATAGCTGAGTAATATTCCATTGTGTAGATATTTTTTCTGTATCCATTCCTCTGTTGAAGGGCATTGGGTTCTTTCCAGCTTCTGGCTATTATAAATAAGGCTGTAGTGGAGCACGTGTCTTTTTATATGTTGGGGCATCTTT
Organism: Rattus rattus; assembly: GCF_011064425.1. Classification (NCBI taxonomy): domain Eukaryota; kingdom Metazoa; phylum Chordata; class Mammalia; order Rodentia; family Muridae; genus Rattus; species Rattus rattus. Next base: position 15,781,588 of record NC_046162.1, on the reverse strand, counting down.
GGGTATATGCCCAAGAGAGGGATAGCTGATCCTCAGGCAGTTTAATGTCCAATTTTCTGAGGAACCTCCAGACTGATTTCCAGAATGGTTGTACCAGTCTGCAATCCCACCAACAATGGAGGAGTGTTCCTCGTTCTCCGCATCCTCGCCAGCATTTGCTGTCACCTGAGTTTTTGATCTTAGCCATTCTCACTGGTGTGAGGTGAAATCTCAGGGTTGTTTTGATTTGCATTTCCCTGATGACTAAAGATGTTGAACATTTCTTTAGGTGTTTCTCAGCCATTTTCCTCAGCTGTGAATTCTTTGAGCTCTGAAAAATCATTTTTTCTATAATGAAAACCCAGAGTGAATAGAGACTTGTGTGTCCTTAAAATAGGTACATATTACCTGAGTTTCACCAGAGAAAAACAGAAGCAAGCTGTCACCCAGGTATTTCCTGGCGAGAATTCCTGGAAGAGTCATAAAGCCCTAGCAAACTATTGTTGATGTGAAGTCTTAGGTGATAAGCGATGCACGTTTGGATGTATTTATCATCATGGAAACAAACAAGCCCAGTTCTTGAGTGAGTCTGGAGCAGGGTTGGTGTTCTGTGTTCTGTCCCTTTGGTCTGAAACTTCATTATGTGTTTCCTCACTACAAAATTAATTGATCCTGGAGAAGGTGATCGATCATTGATGGAGAAGCCAGATTGATTTTTCTAGCACCTCTTGCTTGTTTCCATCTGACTAGAATTACTCTATTATGCTTCTGGAAGTGTTTATGGGCATTATAAGACATTTACATCTTGATGTATTAAGGCACTTCAGTGGTTTTTAGCCATTATTAAGGGAATTATATTAGGATTAGGCTGGTTATCAATCTCTGAATCTGGCACCTAGCTAAGGAAATCACTGCTTTATCCTCATTAAAGCCGTAAATAGAAGATCATTAACAGCACATGCTCGCCAAGTGCCAAGGCTGGTGTGAAACCCTTCTGCCTTGGGGGAGACTGGATTCTTACACATCAGAAGTTAAATAAGCAATCCTTTGACAATTTGTAAAGAGCTTCCTCTGCATAAAGGGCCCTCCCATCTTAAAGCTTGAGAATACCACTGGAGAGATTGGGGGATTGTCTAGTTGGTGACACATTCACCACAGGAGCACAAGGGCCTGGGTTTGATTTCCTAGAACCCATGGGAAAAGCCTGGCGTAGTGACAAGCATCTATATTCCCAGCCCTTGGGACAGAAGAGACAGGAGTGTCTCTGGGGCTCACTGGCCAGCTAGTGTCTCCTAGTCAATCGCCTCTATGTCCAGTGAGAGGCCCTCTGTCAAATAATAAGAAAGCAGGTAATGGAGAAGGAGCCTTAAGGCCAGCCTTGGCCTCCACATGCATACATGCAAGCCCTTGCGTGTATTTGGTGTATTTGTGCACACACCCATATGAAAATGTACATTTACATGGGTGTGTGCACAAATACCCTACAGGAGATAATGACTTCATGGGAATTTTTACCAATTAGGAGTAAGTGTGTATTGTGAAAATATTCACCAAAGGCCAATCTGGGTCTCTATTAGCCTTGAAGAAGGAACCCCAAGAGTGGTCACAGGGAAAGGTAATCAAACCAGAGGTAGATAAACAAGCATTACCCCCTAGCCATGCTGTAAATTTAGCCTTCAGTGAGTCTAGAGATGCTGGAGTTTGGCTTTACTTATTTGAGTTTTCTTTTGCCATTGAGATTAGTTCTAATCCGCTTAGGTGAAACATGGCTGAGAGATTATAAACAAAAGATAATGATAAATGGTGATTTTCCCACTTGGCCACCATTTGGGGGAAGTGTGAGGGAGATTCATAATAGCTTGGTCTAGGTGAGGTTGTTCATGTTGATTGTTTTAATGATCTGGAAGGGAAAGTAAATTGCATGCTAATGAAATTTGCAGAAGTTATTAAATTGGAAGGTGCTAGAAACAGGAGCGAGGATAGAAGATATTATATAAACCTACTCTATGTAGGTTAGAAATAAGGACAGAAAGGATAAAAATGTGAAAACACTTTAAAAGTAACCTAGAGTTTCATTGTTGGGAGGTGGGAATGAAGTGAATCTTGAAATGTTCTGATAGGAAACAAAAGGAAAAAAATATGGATCCGGGGTGGGAAAGATACGACAACATCAGGGACAGATTTCAACCTGGCATTTTTCCAAACAGTCTCTCTCTCATTCTTCAGCATGAACACCGTGAGCCATGGCTTCCCAGAGTATAGGCACAGTAGCTTCCCTTCGGTCCTGTTCTCATCAGGGCTGGGGCTTCCTCTCTGGTCTCTCTCTCTCTCTCTCTCTCTCTCTCTCTCTCTCTCTCTCTCTCTCTCTCTCTTTCTCTCTCTTCATATCCTTCAGCTCACCCACCCTTTGTAGCATTTATTTCTGGTAGCGTTAGTAGGAGAAAGATGGAAACAGATTGGAGAAAAGTTGGCGGTGGGAGTGGGAACAGATTAAGGGAAGGAAAGGGAAGAAAAGAGTTGCTTTATGAGCAGAGATTAAAGGCATTGAGTTTCCATGGCTTGTCTCCTGGTGGCATCCATAGGTGGAGAGTGATGGACACGCATACACTTCTGTGATGCAAATTAGGAAAGCAACCATGATATTATTTAGACCCTAAGCCAGGGGAATAGGCAAAGGTAATTCTGAAATTGTACAATTAAAATTCATTTCCAGAACTTATGGAGGACTGGGAATATGCTGGTCAATGTTTCCTTGCTGGCTGATACCAAGGCCAGGTAAATCTGAAGGGTTCTGGTTCACTATCTACATTTGAACAGAAAAACCCAGAAGAGACCCAGTGTGAAACTTGTGGCTATCCCTTTTTCTCTTGAGTCTTATGCTTTTGACATGCACACCCATAGCCTTCTTTCACTAAGACATCCATACAGAGGGGCGATAATATGAATATTGTCCCTCCATCCAAGACAGGAAGGCAGCAGGCTAAAATTTTCAGAACAAATGTGCTTCTTGGGGATCATATATAGGTACTTGTGAGGAGGTACAAATTATATTAATACAGAGCCGCTGCTTTTAAAAGATGCTTTCTCTGTCCCAAATGTTGGGGCAAAACAGCTGTCATTTTATAAATGAGGAAAGTGGACCTCAGAGAGGTTATTTCTTCTGTAGTTTGTTTTGAGATCATAGCACAGTAAGACACTAGGAGCAGAGCGAAGGGAATGAATGGCTTGATGTGAGACTTGTGTGTTGCTGCTGTTCCGATGACGAGTAGAAAGGGTGGTGGAGTTCCAGGTACTAATAGTTTCCTAGTGGCAGCAGTTGCAAATTAATGTTCTCAGGGATAGTTCCAAGGAAAATGTAGATGCTTTCCCAACAGGAAACCTCTAAGAAAAAAGAAGATTTGGGGAGGAGGTCAAAATGAGGATTGAACTTAAGTTCTTGTACACAAGCCTTGTGTAGTTTCTTAAAGACACGACCACTGAGCTACATCCCCAGTGCAAAAATGCCAATGGTTAAATAATTTGCCCATGATTTCAAGGCCTCCCAGGAACGAGTTTAAATCTGAGCCTGTACCATGTGATGAAGCCACTCCACCTCTTGCCTGGCTTGAATGGAAAGCAAGCGTGAAGAAATTGGGCCCTGAGGGGTAAGGGGACGGGAAAGGGGCAGGCATTAATGATACCGCACAGGGATGCGTGGTCTTCGGAGCCATAGTAAGTTATTAACTGCTTCTGAGTCGGGAAATAACGTTAGCTGTGAAGTGAAAATTCTAAACTCAAGGTATTGCCCTTGAGTTTTAACTGTTGGAGAGGCCACCTTCATCTGAATTCACAAGAATCGACTAGTTCTTGGGAGCTAGCCCAGCTTGTGCTGAAATGAGCCCACTGATGTCTGAGACAGATGGACCTGTGGTAATCAAAAAGTAGAAGGGGGAATTTAACAAGGTGACTGCAGCCTCATTTCTGGTCAGTCAAAGTGACTTCGGCTGTGCTTTCAGGGTGCTCTCCCATTCTTGCCCTTCTCTTAAACGACTCCAAAACTTTGTCTGATTCCTGTCAGTCTCAAGTCTTGATATGAAGAAATAGAGCTTTCTACTATGGCAAGGTGCCACAACGTGTAGCTGTTACTTTCCAAATACTTCATTAGCATTTCACACATATTCTCCCCAGTAAATCACTCTGACCTACTAATCCCACTTACATATTAGAAACAGAAACAGGAACTCAGTCCCAGGCCAGAGAACCTGTACTTGGAGAGATTATGAACTTGCTATGGGATCTCAGGGGACAGCTCGCTCCGTAATCACTTACCTTGTAATCGTGTGGTCCTAAGTGTGGTTTCGCAAACCCATATAAATCACTGGGCTGTGTACTTGTCATCCCAGAGCTGGAGAGGCAAGGACAGTCTCACTATTCAGCCAGCTGAGCCTACTTGGAGAGTTCTAGGCCACTGAGAGACCATCTCTCACAAAATAGCATGGAGAGCACTAGAGGCGTGCCAGTGTTGACTTTGGCCTATGCATTCTTACACATACATGCATACCTGCACACACTTGCACACATACCTATACATAGACCACTAAAGAAAGGGAAGGGTAGGTCAATTGGGAAGTGCTTGGCATATAAGCATGAAGACCTAGATTTGATGCCAAAAACCCACTAGTTTGCTATAATCTCAACATTGGGGAGGCAGAGACAGGAAGATGCCTGGCACTCGCTGGCCTACCAGTCTAGTCTCATTGGTGAATTAGTTCTAGGCCAATAGGAGATACTGTCCCAGGAAATAAGATGTCTCCTGAGAAAGACACCTGAGGTTGATTTCTGGCTTCCATGACAATGTGCAAATATACGCATGTACACTTGCATTTGTGTACACACACACACACACACACAGAGAGAGAGAGAGAGAGAGAGAGAGAGAGAGAGAGAGACAGAGACAGAGAGACAGAGAGACAGAGAGAGAGAGAGAGAGAGAGGATTGCTGACCTGCTCTAAAATCCATACTGTGAAGTATGATATCCTATTGAGAGGCTAGGTTAAATGTTCCATTTTCTGTGTCACCTCAGTTCCTCAGGGAAGTCTGCAGTGAATGGAGACATAATGATCAGGAGTCCGTTTTCTTCTTGGTTTTCTTCTAGTAGCACTTTAGATCTAACATACGTTAGTGAGTGTCAAAAATGTGACGAACCACTGACGATACATTTTAAAAGGTGAATGGGTCAAACAAAAAGGAGAATGAGTTTAGTGTTTCTCCTGCTTCCCTCAGAGTGGGAGTCAGAGAGGGCTTCCTAGAGTAACCAGACCCTCCTTGCGCCACCCGCCCTCCTTTCTTTCCTGTCTATCTTCCTTTCTTTTCTCCAATCGTCTAATTAGAAGTTGCAAATGCCTGATGGGCCTCATGGTTTGACAGTGAGTAGCAGAGATGTGGCCAAGTTACCTGCAATGGTGTTTTTTGTGTATTTTCGAAACTTGCTGCTGTCTGAGTGCAAACCTAGCTCTGTTCCTGGAGTCCTTGCTTGGAGGGAAAGACAAGGTGGAGGTTTTCCAAGCTCATGGTTGCAAGGCAGAAAGCCCATCTTTGTGATCACAGTGGGGCATGTGTGTCTGTGCTGGGATGGAGGGAGGGAGAGAGCTCCTCCTGCCTGGCTTGGTTTACATGCCATTCTGTAAAGAACAGTGGCTTAAAATTAGACTCGCACACCATTGAGGCTGCTGGCGTGCAAATGGCGGCTTGGCGATCACTTGGTCTCATTATTCCTATTATCTACTTAGCAGCTAGAAAACGTAATTCTGCTTGCAGTTTTTATCTCTTTTCGTTCTTTAGCTTGGCTAATGGCACCAACATTAATCAGTTAGCGCTCCCTCTCTGCCTACACCATTGGGACCTCTCCGAACCTTGTTCAGGAATCAATTCCCTGTCAGTTCACACCTGTACCTAAAACAAATACCAGATCTGCTTGCTGGGACGTTGCCAATATTTGTAAGAGTCACAGTGGTAATGAGACCCTAAAGTGCATCGTCTGCGTCAGGGTAACATGCCACCATTCTGGCGTTTGGCTCACACAGCAGCAGGTGGGTGTACAACAGAGTTGGGACTCATTTTCATTCGCTGAGTGACACTCTACCACCTACGTGACAGGAAAAAGAGTGACAGTTCTCAGTAGCTTCTGTGGTGGCAGTGGTGTGTTGTTGCTGCATTACATATGGATGTGGGTGGTTGTCCATGTCTGTACAGGTACATGTGTCTGTACATGTACGTGGATGTATGTTCATCCATGTGGAAGCCAGAGGTCAACCTCAGATGTGTTTCTCAGCAAGCATCCATATTTGTCTTTGTTGGGTTAGTTTGAAACTGTTTCTTGAGGAACCTGGGACCCACTAGTTTGGCTAGGCTGACTAACCAGCAAGCCCCAGAGGTCTTCCTGTCGTCACCTCTGGCATGCAAATTACAAGCACATATCACCTGGCCTGCTTTATACATGAGTTCCAGGGATTGAACTCAAGTCCTCATGTTCATGTGGGAAACATTTTACCTACCGAGGCATGTATTTTTCTAGCTCAGTGGGTTTGCTTTTGAGTTGGAACAAGTGAGTTGTAGTCTTAACAGCCGATGCGGTCCCTTTCTTCTTTCCCACTGCCCCATGAAGAGAGCAGTCATGGGGCCCAATGATCCTGACCTTGGAGACTCTACTGGGAGGGGAGATGCCTTGCCTGGCTCAGTCATCAGTATTCAGGTGCGTGGCACTGCGCTGGGTCATTGTGGAGGTGTTGTGACTCTGTTTGGATTTTATACAGAGGCACGGAGAACATACCGTTCCTTCATTAAAGGCTTATTAACTGCACTTTGTGAAATGGGGTGAAAGCAAATGTGCTCCCAAATGGCTTGTGTGTTTATTACTCTCCCGCCGGATACATAAACTCAGGGCCTGGGGGATGTCGCAGAATCAAGGACTTACAAAGAAATATGCAGTCATGGAGCCTGTGCCTGAGAGAGGTGAGGGAACCTCGGAAACGTCTAATTTACATGGCATTTCTTTCTCAGTCCTTCGAGAGAGCCGGGCTGAGAAAGGGGGCGGGGAGAGCCGGGCTGAGAAAGGCGGGGATTGAAATAAGGCAGCCAGGAGGGTGAACAGTGAGGTTTCTCATTTGGAATGTCAGATAGTGCTCGAACATCTCCAACCCCAATCAAATTCTGAAATTCAGCAAAGGCAGAACTGTTCTGAGCACTGACATGATGCACAGGTTACAGCCGTTCCTCCAACAGCGGCTGCAGCTAAAGCGCAGGTGCGCTGGAAGTGCGCATGTCATTAACTCCAGGCTGCATACAGAAGCGGAGAAGCCTAACCGAATGTTTTGTCCAGACCAAGTGTCCATTCAAGATACTTCCCTATATGAAGATATATATTATGAGAAGGTAATTCCTACAGAAACATATACATTATCTATTATCTAAAGGCACATTTTACATAAAAGCACGTATTCCAAGCAAGATTCCAATGGCCCTTGTGGTTCTAAGCAGTCAGGGTAAAGGAAACCGAAGTTGTAGGAAGCAATGTAGAGAAGGAATTCCGTGCTGGAGAGATGCCTCAGAGGTCAGGAGTGCTTGCTGATTTCGCAGAGAACGTGATTTCAGTTTCCCAGAACCCATAACAGGCCCTCAAAACTTCCTTCCTGTAACTTCAGATGCAAGGAATCTGACTCCTTTCTCTGTTCTCCAAAGGCTCTCTCTCTCTCTCTCTCTCTCTCTCTCTCTCTCTCTCTCTCTCTCTCTCTCTCTCTCTCTCTCTGTGTGTGTGTGTGTGTGCCTTTCTGTGTGTTTAAGTTTTTAAATTCCACATCACCTATTAGGAAAAAACTGTTGAGACAGACGTACCAGAAGCACCAGTCAGAATGCTTCAGGTTGACTAGAGGTTCGAGTGTGCAGTGCCCATGAGTAAGGTAGAAAGGGCACAGGCTGGCTCCGGGGAGGCAGTCTTCACATTCCTAATGCTTGAAAGCCAAGCGCCAGACCCTCAGGTCTCTACATACAGCCAACCTTCTCCAGCCCCGCACAGCTCCTAGGCAGTGCTGCCCACTAGCTGTAATGGAAGGGCCTTGTTGGTCCTTTACCACCTGTCTCTGTTCTAAAATGCAAAGTAGTTTTACTTTTTTCTTCCCGCTGAGAGGTTTTCTTTTTAGGATGTAAATGGCCATGGCTTTAGATTGAAACTCCATCCTGCTTTTTTCTGGTTCCCCAAGTACTAGCTCATTAATCTTTGTCCATTCTGCAGTTGCCACAGCCAAGAAGAGAAGGCAGAGCCTGCTGGGAAGCATGGAGAGAGGGAGCTGATCCAGACAGACTTCCCACTCATTTCTGTCCTTCCTTCATGCTCTCTATGCATTGTAGACTCAGATCCTACCAAGAAGCCTCTTATCCACATAAATGGCCCACTAACCCAACATGCAACATGACAAAAAATACCACCAGTACCATTATTAAATAAATTATGGCTTCTCTTTAAAAGTAGGCTAACACACAGTCAGTACCACGTTATTTAATTCATGCCAAGCTAATATCTTTATAGTCAACATCGAGGTAGGTGAGCATGCTGTATCAAATTATTAATTACACACCATCTTGGCCCTGATAACAAACACTCCTGTGAGGTCTCCTTTTCCATCGGGAAGGCTGAAATGGGTTGCAAAGCCACAGTCTAAATAATTCAAAGAGCTTTAGTCACAGTGGGCGGTTTCCACCAACATCAAAGTCATGGCCATCCACTTTTAATTCCCACCTCTGGTTTTGTTTCTTCAGCAAACAGCTTTGAATGTCACTGCTTCTTGTGCCTTCAATGTATCATTAAAGACATGTCCCCAGCCAGCGACAAATGCAGTGTCAATAGCTGGGGGAAAGTTCAGAGATCTTGACTCAGATTCGTGAGAAGTTCTTGCATCGCATCCTTGGTTTAAATCCAACGCTGGCTGTTGCAGCTGGTCGCCTTGAATGATCTCCTTCAAGCCTTAGAGACGCCCTTTCTTCCTTAATATTAGAAGAAGCTACTACATGGCTTGGAAGATTGTTGCAAGGATTATGAATAATATATTTACTGCATGTAACATGTAATAGCCACATAGGAGGTATTGGAGTTGTCAAAATGTAGCCAGGTTGTTAATAGAATTTCATTGCCAACTTGTGGGCCAGTGAGATGGCTCGGCATGAACAGGCACTTCCTGTCTCAAGCCTGATGATTTGAGTTCAAATCCTAGAACCCACATGTTGGAAGAAGAAAACCTATTAACACAAGTTTTCATCTGACATCTGCACCATGTTATGCACACATGAATAGATACATTTATACAAGCACATAAATACATAAAAGTGTAGACAGTGTAATTGTCAAATTGCCACAACCTACAATCACCTGAGAGCCTCGGTGAAAAACTCGTCCCCGTCAGGATCACCTGTGGGTCTGTCTGAGAAGGGATGCCTTGGTAATCAATAGAGGAGGACTCAGTACACTGTGCGTGGCCCCACTTCCTTAGCAGGGGTTCCTGAACTATGTAAGTCAGGAGAAAAGTAAAGGAGAGCAGCAAAGCAGGACTGCATTCATTTCTCCTTGTTCCTAACTGTAGCTATTATAATGACTGGCTGCTTTGAATTCTGACCTCGATTTTCCCTCAGTGATGGACTGTAACTGGAAATGGTTAGCTGAATAAGCAGCTTCTTCCCCAAGTGGAGTTTTAGTGGGAGTACTGTATCACAGCAACAGAAAGAAGAGTGAAGTAGCCTGGTGGTGGCATGTGCCTCTGTAACCCTAGCTCTCGGAAGACTGAGGCAGAAGTATCACAAGTTAAGTTCAAGGCCAGCCTGAGTTGAAAGAGGAATAGCATGGCAGTAATAGTTCACCTAATGTGGATTTAGGATTCTTTGTTTCTAAGAAATAATCTTCATCCACTTCATAATCATATGATTGCTAATAGCTATCCCAGTCCTGGCTTCTCAGAGGCCTGTGTGAGATTGAGCATGTAGATATTAAGTTGTAATTCTCTCTATAGCCCTGTGTGAGACTGACCTGTAGATCTGTATTATAGCTTTCCTTTCATTTAGTCAATGGGGCTGCAGAAGTAACTGTACACATCTAAAGAAGACAAGTACCTCCTCCTGGCTACCTGAATACAGGCATTTCCCTTCGGACCATACAACTTGAGTGACAAGAATCTTCTGATGCTTCCCAGCAAGGTCATTAAGCATGGACAAATCAGATTTAGAGGGCTTCAATGACACTTACAAATGATGCTTACTTATCTGTATCCAATCACTTCGATTCAAGGTCTATGAGAACATATATCATGTCTTCCTTACGCATGACAGTGTATGCCCAGAAACCAAGGAAGAACTGGAGACAGAGCTGAGTTGAGGGATATGTCTGAAGGAATCAATAAGTTAAACAAATTTCAGACTGGGTAGATGACTTAACTGATAAAGTGCTGGCTATGGAAGCCTGAAGACCAGAGTTTGGATCCTCTGCACATGTGAATGCTGACTGGGATGGAATGGATGTCCTGACTGTAATCCCAACATGGGCATACCAAAACAAAGGATCCCTAGACCAAGCCAAATCATCGAGTTCTGAATACAGATAAGAGATCCTGTATCAATATAAAAGGTAGAGAGTGGTTGAAGATGACATTAAATGTAACATCTGTCCTCCACATGTCCACATTATTGTGAATATGTGAGTCTATACACATGCAAACATGATACACATCACACACATCCGCACACAAAGAAGAGTTTCTAAGAACACTAAATCAACTCAGAATTAAGTCCAGTAGTCTCAAGCTCAATACTGACAGAGATGTTGACATTTTGAGCTGGCCTCTGTAAAAAGTCACAAGGGAACGTTGATGTGATTCATGGAAAATTAGGAAACACACACTTTACCCAGGAGCCTTCCAAGTCGCTTGGTGGCCATCAGCAATGGGCACAAATATACACACACCCACGGGAGGCTTCAGACTTAGAAAATTAACTCTATGAGGTTAAGTCTCACACTGGAATAGAAGGTTATGGGAACAAAGTGACTAATCAGTCTTTGAAATGGCCAGCAGTAGAGTCACCAAAAATAGCTGCGGTGTCGCTTGCTCTGTCTTAGCCATCTGCTCAGCCTTGAAATTATGCTGGTTTGAAAAACAAACATGCTTACAGTCCTCTCTTATAATGGCATGGGTTTATGTAAGGGTGGGATTCCTCAAGGGAGCCGATGGATTGTTTTGATGTGCCTAATATCGTGGCTTATGACTACAGGAACCGATACTAGAGAATTTTGAGTTGTCTAGGATCATTCAGCTTTATTCTCACAAGTTCTGTCCTGGTACACAGCCTGATCTGTACTTAGAAACAGATACTGAATGGATGACTAAACGAGTAATTGGAAAGGAGAACTGAAAATCTTTCAGGTTCCTGGCTCAATGTCTATGCATGCATAGATAAGCATGCATGCATGCATAAACTCCACATATATTACCCATATTATAAAATGGCATGTTCAGACTCTGCTGGCTAGTATTAGCTATCAACTTGGCATAGCCTAGCATCACTTGGGAAGAGAAGAAGTCCCTAGATTAGGTTGACCTATCGGCAGGCATGTGGTTGTTGTAGGTGATTATCTTGATTGTCAATTGATGTAGGAAGACCTAGTCCACTGGGGGCACCATCATGTTTTGGTTTTTGGCTATTAACTGTATAGAAACAGAGAAGGCTAGCTGAGTGTTAAGGTAACAGGAAGCATTGGTGCAATCGTATTTTCTCGGTCCGCGACTGTGAATGTGGTGTGACTAGCTGCTTGAGATCCTGCCCCAACCTCCCAAAATGATGGACTTTAACTTGGACTTGTAAGCCAAATAAATATTCCCTTTCCTCTTCCAAGTTGTTTTTGGTTAAGGCATTTTATCACAGCAACAGAAACCATGGCCCATTCGCCGTCTCTTGTCATCTGTTTGTCTAAATTTAAAAACATTTACTCAAATGTAGAGAAACTCTGAAATCGCCCAGTTTGTGTTCCTGAGTTAGAAATGTTGGTAGCAAGAAATCAGCAGATCTTTCTGCAGTGCACTACACATGCTTTCCTTTTCTAGACTTCGGTTTCAACCAAAGAAGAATTAGAAACATTAAAACTTGGTGGATTTTGTATGTTTCGAGCTTTTCTGTGTGTGAAAAAGCAGACGGTATCAGTGATAATGTTAAGCCAGCTCACATATTTTACACTACCCTTTGGTGTCCCTCAGCTCTGTGAGAAGTTAGGTGACATTAACATGCTATAATTCAGCCTAATTAAAAAAAAAACAAAACTTAAACTCTTACTTGCACTTTTCTGAAAGTGTTTATCAGATACAAGCATCTTTAGGGTCTCATGTAAATAAAGAAAATTTAACTTCATTTTTTTCCATTTTTACTCCATTTATTTCCTTCTTTTGTCTTATTGCTCTATCCATGACTTCAAGTACTATATTATATTATAGTTGAGAAAGTGGATGTACACGTCTTGTTCCTGATCTTAGGGAAAACGTTTTGAGTTTTACATTTGTAACTAAGTCAATATGTTCCATCTATCCCTGATCTCTTTAAGACTTTATTGATTTTGTCAAAAGTCATTTCTGCATCCACTGAGATGGTCTTAGATCTCTCACCTTGAATACATTTGTATGATGTATTACATTATTGATTTGTGTATACTGAAACATATTTGCATCTCTGGCATGAAGCCAACTTGATCTCAGTGGACGATTTTTGGCTTGTATTAATTGTTAGTATTTTATTGGGGATTTTTGCACCTGTATTCATCAGAGAGATTGACCTATAATTTGGTGTGTGTGTGTGTGTGTGTGTGTGTTTCTTTGGTTATGGTGTCAGGATAATTTGGATTTTATGAAAGAATTTGCCAACATTCCTTACATTTCTAATTTATGGAATTGAGAAACATTGGTTTTAGCTCTTTTTAATGATCTGGTAGAATTCAGCAGCAAGTCCATCTGGGCCTAGGTCTTGGTTGCACACCAGCACTTGATGTTAAGGTGCTGTTGGTGAAGATACCCCATAGGTTGGTCACAGAACATAGAGAAATCAAGTCAGTATTGACTAGGAAGTTTCCTCCCTGCTGGCTAGCTTTCATAGTAGAGGAAGATGCTATGCAAGTTGCTGGGAGGGTGTAAAATAATCAACAGTCATATAGTTTTAAACACCATAAACTGAAGTAATGACTAGTATATAAGATACGAATCAACAGCATGAAAGCTGTGAAGATAACTAACCACTTCCTAATTGGGTTTAAGGCCTACTACGCAGGATGAAGCACACACCTGAGATTGTAAATCTGGTCAAGAACCTGTTGTTTGGGACCTCTCAGGCTAGGGGTAAACCTATTCACTATAAATTTACTAAATGGACATAGTATGCAACTGCTGTTCAAATCCATACCTCTCTACCCATATATTAGTAAAGGTCTTAGACCTCGTCAAAGAATTGTCATTGTGCAGTAGGAGATGGTGGTTAACACAGAAACTCACCACTGGTCAAAGTGTTGAGAATAAGTGATTGTCATGTGCAGAGTCACAGATGGGTGTCAACAACTCATCCCTCCTTACAGCTTAGTAAACATTGCACAATGTTGCAAGGGCCAGAAGAGAACTAAAAGAAAACAATGTCTTCTGGACACCAAATAGTACTGATACCCCCGTGGACTCACAGTAACTGCAGTTGCCCACACAGCACCTGCACAAGAGCAAGCCAGTCAATAGTTAGCGTGGGAGGATGAGTTCACAAGGCCCAACAAATCCTTGGTGATGAGCAATGGACAGCTGGTGGCTTCTGGAGAGAGGAGAGTCAGTTTATTCAAGTGTGTGCCTCCTGATAGGTATTCTGTGCTTTAGTGAATGACCTCACCCCTCAAAAGTGTATGGACAACACAAATTGGAGTCTATTGGATAGTATTTTTTTTTCAAATACGATATGATGTTGGGGAATTATGGAGGTGGGGTGGATTGAAGATGAGTTAAAGGAAGTTGGGCTGAAGATAATCAAAATACATTGTATGAAATTCTCAAAGAATTGGTAAAACTTCTTTTTTAAAAAACATAAAAGGAGCTCAAAAAATCTATGCAGCAAGAAATCAAATAGCTTAGTAAATGGAAAAATGAAGTGAGCAAAGTGTTCTCAAAAGAGGAAATACAAATGGGCAATCAACATAAAAATTTCTGTACCTCACTAGCCACAGGGAAATGCAAATCAAAACTACATTAAATTCCATCTCACCCAAGTCAGAGTGGCTGTCATTAAAACAAATAATGGGAAATGCTGGCAAGGGCATGGGCAAAACGGGACCTTTCTATACTGCTAGAGACAATATAAACAAGTCCGTCATCATGAACTTGGCATGGAAATTCCTCAACAACCAAAAAGGACATCTTCTATTGTACTCAACTATATCATTCTTGGGTGTTTCCTGCAAAGACTCCTACATGGAACATCACAGAGACACTTGCATGTCAATGTTTATTGTAGGTCTTAAGTCTTGGAAGCAACTGAAATGTCCATCCAAAGAGAACTGGATAAACTAAAGGTGATGTATGTATACTAGGGAATTTTTCATCAATAAAGAGCAAGGAAATTACATCATTTGCAAGAAAATGGATGTAACTTGGGATAATCATAAAAGTGAATCAAGTTAGACTAAAAAAACACAAACATCACATGTTTTCTTTCATGTGTAGTTTCTAGATTTTATGTGAATCAATAAAGCCATGCAACTATACATAACAGGAAATAAGTAACACACTGTCTACAGAAGCAAAGGGGACTCATGGGGGTGGCAAACAGAGAGTAGGGGGAGCTGGAAGAATATGACCAGTGTATATTATATTCTTGCATGACCAAGTCTTTATGTAACCTAATACTATGTACAATGAACATATACCAATACAAATAAATCAGCAATAAAAACTCATTTCTGTGTTGTAGAAATTTACAGTCAAAATGTTTGTGGTCAGTGATGTTTATCTGGATGGTGGTGAAAGTTATCGTGGTGTGGCTCAAGCTGTACTGAGCTGATGAATTGCCTCAGAGACCTTGTTCAAATATGAGTTCCTATTTGGGAAATCTGGGTCAAAGCTGTACTCCTGTATGTTTAATGTACCCTCATAGCTGGGATGCTACCAAATTAATGTGGGTAGACAAAAGTGTGTTCCATTTTTAAATAGTTAGAGGTGTGTGTGTGTGTGTGTGTGTGTGTGTGTGTGTGTGTGTGTGTGTGTGTGTGTAGATGGACATTTGTCATTTCTCAGGCATTGTCCACTGGTGCTTTTCTCCATGGTGTCTCTCACTAATCTTGAATTCCCTAGATACGTAGGCTTCCTGGTCAGGACACTTCAGGGACCCCTTTGCCTGTACCTTTTTCAGTGCTGGAATTGCGAGTACTAACATTCTATTTATATAAAACAAAAAATTAAATCATGGTTTAGGGTGAATTAAATTCAAGTCTTTATGCTTAGAAGACAATCACATTATAGATTGAGCTCCCAGTTAGGGCACTGAGCATAGAAGCACTACCCCTCTTCCTGTCCACCATACGGCACACCATTTTATTACCAAACATCTCTTACTTCATTACAGTTCACACCAATACCTTGTGACACAGTGATTGTGTGCACATTTAGGCGTGTCTCTCCACCTTAATTTCCATGTAGAAAAACCCTCTCTGACTTGCCCAAGCTTTCTTGCCTAGGTGATTCTAGAACCTGTCAATCTATAGGCAATGATAACCTTCACACCAAGTCTTGTGTTTCTAAGTAGAGGGTGAACCTAGTGTTTCCTTCTGCCTCTGAGCTAGGGGTCAGAGATGGCTGGATGGAGTCCCAAAAGACTCAGCACTCCTGATTCCTAAAGTTTCTGGACAATGTTTTGCAAGACAAAGTTTTTTGTTTGTTTGTTTATTTACTCCAGGGGATACAGATCTGATTGCTGTATGCCAGGAGAGTAAGATAAATAAGCTATGACCATGTGTTGATACTAGCTCAGAACAGAAGGAGCTTTAATTCTGTGGGGTTTACACTTGATTTGTGCTTGA
Organism: Rattus rattus; assembly: GCF_011064425.1. Classification (NCBI taxonomy): domain Eukaryota; kingdom Metazoa; phylum Chordata; class Mammalia; order Rodentia; family Muridae; genus Rattus; species Rattus rattus. The sequence goes on along the minus strand of NC_046162.1, from coordinate 15,765,512 downwards.
GATACAGAATAATTTTGGAAGTGTTATTTGTCGAATCGCAAGGAGATGCATGAGAGTGTATAGTAACGGGAATCATCTTCTCTCCAAATGATACCATTGAGCAGGCTCTGAACAATGGCATCTTTTCTTTGCGGGTGTCACAGAAGTATTGTTCCATTGATTTGTTGGGAAGGGTGGATGGAGATTGATGGAATAAGTTGGCCTTCTTTCTGTGATTGGTGCCTCAAAGAATAAAACCCCACTGGTGTACCTTGGGGATGATCGATAGGGATGAGGAAGTCACTCATTGACTGGACGCTGGCAGGTGCCCTCATAATCAGCCCCCATTTTAATCACAGCGGTCATAGGAAGAAAGACATTCATAAACTGACTGATGCTTCAGTTTATTAAACTGTGGCTTTTCACTGGAAGAAGCTGGGGTCGGTCTCTTGGGTCCTTTTCATTGAATGCGTTTCTTTCATTAGCTGTCCAGCCTCTTGTCTAATCCATAAGCAAGACTCATTTTGACTCACAGCATAGCTCGCTCTGCAGTACGAGGTGCATTAAGAATTGTAAAATAGAAAAGTAAAGACAGATGCATCATGGTGGGGGAAACACTTTCCTAAGCAATTTGAAGGAATGGAATAATACAATGTCTTTTGAAAGCAGCGTGGGGTTGAGGCCATCTGCGAAGGAGAGCAAACTGAATGACTACTATGAACGTCAGCTCACAATCAGAGAATAACGATTTCACAAAGCAGTGTAGGGAGAGAGGGGAGATTGGGAGCTTTGACACCTTTGATGGTTGAGGACGGTATAGAGCAGGCAAGTGAGGGGAAAGCAGAGAAGGGCCAGGATAGAGGCAGAAGGATTGAAAGCCGGAACCAGCGCTTTTAAATATAGAGATGGGGAGAGGTTGAAAGCTGTACAATGCTATGGCTGCAGCGTTTCAGACAAGGATGGGGACGTAGCTTCTGAGCCTCGTGTTTAGAAGCTGCTTTTCCTCAGTTCTATTACTTCACCTAAAAGTGATAATTAGTCACATGGGCAATAAGAGACACTGAGGGCTGTTATATGCAGTAGCATGAATAAACTTTGCAAAGAAAGGGAAGGACCAGGCAGTAGTGTTCCTCCTGGGTGTCTGATAGGAAACCTGCACCCATTAGTATGTATCAGGTGCTCAGTTAATACTGACCGTGTTGGTGCTGACACTGGTTTGGTTGCATACAATGTGTAACTACAAAAAAAGCGTATCCGTACGTCAGAGTATGTGTGGGAACTAAGTTTTCTAGCTGAGTGCTGTGCATTCTCTTGTTTAGATTAAGCTGGAGATGGAAGGAGGTCTGGCGTGATCGGTTGTTTTCCCACATTTCTTCCCTAATTTACCCTCATTCTTTCTTCCTTAAAATGTATCAAAGATTGTGCACTTCACATTGGGGTTTGCACGCATAGGTGTGGTAGGCCTAAGCCTGGTTCAGGAAGGAAATGAAGTTAATAAAGAAACTGGAGGTGGGAAGATGCCTTGTATGTACGCTTAAGAACCGGAGTGGGATTTCCGCAACTGGCTGTTAAGAAGCTGGGGGGTGGGCATGCACAATTAAAGTCCCAACATGGGAGGTGGTGAGGATCCCTGGGACTTTCTGGCTAGGAAGCCTAGTAGAATCAGCAAGTTTGATGTCAATAAGTTGCCTTGTTTCAAAACCAAACCAAACCAAGCCAAACAAAGCAACAACAACCAAATTACAGTGTTTGGATTTTAGAGAGTGATACCCAAGGTTGACTGCTGACCTCCACAGTATACACACACACACACACACACACACACACACACACACACACACACACACACACACACACAGACACATTCCTACAAAAGCAAGAACAGAAGGAAGAAGAAAGGGATGGATGGAGGAAGAAGGAAAGAAAAGAAAAAAGAGAGAAAGCGACTATTTTATTTTATTTTTTATTTTTTATCTGTCCAAGTGTCTCCACGGCACGGTGGAACTACATCTAATGGCTCTTCATTGGAAGAAACAGTTCCATGGAGATTTCAAAAAGAAAAAAAAGAAATAATTACATTTGAATTTTTCCCTGGTGAGATGTATCCCTGAGAGCTTACTCAGAAATTAAACTTCGTCAGTAATCCGTTGTCAATAGTGTATCCCAGTACTACAGCAGGCTTATTAATATCTGTGTTTGTCTTGGCCCTGGTTCTGTGCTGTCTTCCCAAGCTTTTCTTGATGTCTAGAGGAACATGGGCCGTGATTTGGTTTTCCACACGGGATGTGCCTGGGCTCCCACTGCTTTTTGCCCCTGTGGATGAACCATTGCGTTTGCCCTTTCTGCACATTGTTGAAAAGGAAAACTGTATTTCTGGGGACTACGTGTCCTGCTTACTCAATTCCAGGTCTGGACATAAAAAGAGCTGCCTGGAATAAATAGTTCAATGAGACCAGGGCCGGGACTGAATCCCTGAACAGCCCAGTCCTCTGTTTCTTAGAAAATGCACTTCAAAACCTTACACCGGCATGAATGCCACAGATCTGACATGTTTTGATCTGATCCTAGCCTGTTTCAACCCGGACTTCCAATGTACGAGGATATGCCATACGTCTGGGTGTTCTTGCCTCTGGGCTCCTGTGGTCTCTCCTCTCCATCTATGCTGCTCTTTCCCCAACTTGGGGAATATATACCCCACTTTATCTCCAAATCCTGTCTTCCCTTTATGGTCAAATTCAAGTCATTGCTGCTGATATTTAAATGCATCTACTCTGGGATTTGAGTAGGTAGAAAACCCTTCATTTTCCTAGACCTCAATTAATAGACATGTAAGCCTAGTACCACCTTGTGAATGGAGAGAGTGATGGATACCCAGTGAAGATGAGAGGCCCACACACAATCAGAGCTCAGGTGCATGAGATCTGGGATATGACGCCGGGCAAACTGTGTTTAAAGTCAGTGTGCACAGCTGCACCTCCTACACTCACACTGCCTGGCCCTGCAACTGTTTCTTCCATTCTTTATTATGCTTATTATTTTATTTAGTTTATTATCTGGTGTTCTATAAAGTTAATTCAATGCCTGTGTATTGTGAGCATTTCTTATAGCTGCCTACTCTCCTCTTTCTTTCCCTCTTCCTCTCCCTCCAACCATCTTTGTTTCTCTTCCACTTTCATAGCATCTATACATCCAAGATTTTGCAGATCTATAATGACTAGGACCCACACTTGAGAGAAATGTTACTGCCCTCCTTCTGAGATTGAGTTAATACACTTAATTTGATCATCTCCACCTACCTTCATTTCTTACCACAAAATTCAATGTATAGATAAACTGTATTTTCTTTGTCCATTCACGTGGTGTTAGGCATCCTTGCTGGTTCCATAACTTAGCTATTGTGAGCAGCAGGGCAGTAAACATGGGTGTGCCACTAACTGCGATTTGCTGACTTGGAGTCTTTTCATATGAAAATCAGCTTCATGCAAGACAAGCAGCTGCTCTTGGTCCTGCACAAGACTGAAACGGCCCCTCCCTTCCCACTGTCCCCATCACTCTGGTTCCCTGCTTATCAATTTAGGCTTTGCATCTTTGTTGTAAATGTATTCATTAAATACACATTGTCTGGCTGCTCTGCTGGCTCATTTCCTAAGCAAAGGTGGAAAATATCCTCCCTTCGGGAAGGTCGTCTGGGCTTTCATAGAGGCGAGTGATCCATCTCTGTGGATGACTCACCAGGAGGTGGCCGGCCAAGGCTTACCTTCAGTACACCATGTTTTTGTGTATTAGGGATGCAGATGAATACAAGGCCATAGACACCCAGGGAAATTAATGCTAGTCAAGTGCTGGGGAAATGGTTCTATGGGTAAGAATAGTTTCTGTACAAGTATAAGGATCTGAATTATGATCCCAGGTACCCATGTTAAAAAAAAATACTGGGTGGGGCTGTGCAATAAGGAGAGTGGGGAGAGACAGGAGGATTATTGGACTTGCTACCTGTCAGCCTGGTTCTAGGTTTAATGAGAGACTCTGCCTCAAAAGGGTAAGATGGAGAGGGATAAGCAGAACACTTGAAGTTCTCCTGTGGGATCTACAAGTATATGCATGGAAAACACATTCAGGCTACTTGGGTGATGTGTCATCTAGATAAGGGTGCTGTCTGTGTACTACGCCCTGATCAGAGGTCCAGCAGGAGTCAGTTTGCTAGGTTTAAGATGCAACACAGAAATTCTTATTGATGTATTATAGGCAGTGGGGAGCCACTTCTGAAGGTTGTATGTCTGTCTATAATCATCCAAGCTGTGGTTTTCAAAGCCTATAGTGTATGATGAGATTTCTTCCCTCATTGGGGATACTTTTACAGTTACAATCAGTTAAAAAAAATGAATGCATTATTTTGCCAGCATAGACTTCCACCAGAGCTGAAATCTTCCTGAGGTCCATGTTCTTGTATCATATTGTATCAAAATTCCAAGGAGGCCAAAGGAAAGGGTTGTGTGGATATTCACTCTAAGAATAAAGGAAAATTGTTTTGGTGAATAAAATGGAGGCATTCTCTGTCTCAGTCGTATTCACGTAGTTGTTTACTTATGCATGTGCAGGGATGGGGATCAAGCTAAGCCTATGCACCTGCTATCCAAGCGTGCTGTCATTGAGATATACCACAGCCCTTGAGCTTTTTTGAGACAATGTCTGCTGTGTGACACTTTCTGGGAAGATGTGAACACATATTTTTTGACCTAGATAGGGAACCAGTGATAGACTAGTGGGAAGACAGTACAAAAGTCCATTTTGGTGAGCCAAGGTGTTTATTAGGGCTTCTTACCTGAATAAAGGGTGAAGGGTTAATTACAGAAGGCTTTATCAGAAAGCCCACCACAGTGTTGTTGCTAAGTCTTAAAAGCTACAGTCCTGGAACTCTCTGCAAGATATATAAGCAGCTCAGCTTGTAGAAGGTTCTCTTTTCCTCAGCAGCCCTGATTGCTTATATAGCCTTTAGGAGGGAGGGCCTTTTGTGCCTGGTGTGTTTCAGGAACTTCCTAAGTCTTCTGAGTTGTTTATTTTCTGAGTCTTAAGGAGTCTTCCTCCATGATAGGATGTTTTATCACCTAGGATGTTAACTATAAAATAGTGACTTTCTAGGCAGTCCTCACTGAGCTGGAAATAGAGTTCTGCCTACAGCCTCTGAGTGCTTGGATAACAGGTGTGCATTGTCATGCAAGATGAATATTTTAAACTGATATAAAGGAATGTGAATATAATACCTAATAGAGAATCTTCAGCTTCTCTAAGCATCAAATAGGCCTGTGTAGAGACAGAGCCCCACTGTAGTCACATTGACTGTATTTTGTTACGAACATCCTGAATGGCAGACGTTTAAGGTTGAGTTTTACATGTCGCTAACATCTTCATAAGTTCTATAAATCTTAGTGTTCCGTGTAGTCTATGCGTATGGATCATTCAAATGTCCCCACTCACCACTGCTGTTTAATTTAGACCAAGCAGACTTAGCTAAGAGTTTCTGAAAGACAGGCAAGAGCAAGTGTGGCTGTGTGTAGACCAACTGCTTACTTCTCTGAACACATTGAGCACCTACTCTGTGCCAGGTTCTGAATGAGATTCTAAACTTACACAGCAGAAACCATAAGGTAGAGTTCCTGGATCTGGGGTTACTGTATGCTTGGGAAATTGTACTTCTATGGCTGGTTAGAGTGACACTGGGCATCTCATTCTGCTGTGATGTGAGCTTCCAGGAGAACATCTCTTATTCTGAATTCCTGATGAGGGAAACATAGTGAGTAACAGGACAGTAAATTCAAACAGAAGGAATATACCAGTGTGCTGTGTCTGACGCAATCCTTTCTGAGCGATAGAGGCAAGATTAGCATGTGCATCTCACTGTGTTTCCTTTCCAACTCCCAAGACACTCTGCTACTGAATTATGCTGGGGGACTTTTCAGGTAGAGTCAACACATGACTATTGCAGTTGTTTGCATGGTGACCCCTCCTTTCCTGCCTCCTGCTACCCACCTCTATCTCTCCCCCATCTTTCCTGTCATCTCCATGGCCCTCTTCTTTTGTTCCTCTTCTCTCCTGTTCTGTGATCTCTGGAGTCCCTCCCTTTGCTCCCTCCCTGTCTCTCCAGGTGTCTCTCCTCTTCTGATTCATTTCTCTCTTGCTTATGTACCTCCCATCTGCCTCTCCTTCTCCCTCACTTCCTTCTCTTTCTAGCTCAAACCTCCTCCCCTCCCCTTCTGTTCTGTATCTAGCCATCATTCTCTTCCCCTTCTGTCTATTCCCCCTCCTCCCCTCCTCCTCCCCTCCCCTCCCCTCCTCCCCCCCCCCCCCCTCCTCCTCCCCTCCTCTTCCTCTTCCTCTGCTCCTTCTTCTTTTCTTTTCTCTCTGCCTTCCCTGCTTCCCCTCCCGCCCTCTCCCTCTCCTGCCCCTCCTTTCCTTCTCTCTCCTTCTTCTTCTCTCTCTCTCTCTCTCTCTCTCTCTCTCTCTCTCTCTCTCTCTCTCCCCCCTGGCTCCATCTTTCCTCCTCTTGCCTCTTTCCCCTTCCCTCCATCTCCCCTGAAATTCTTTCCTCTCTGTATTTCTCCCTCCCCTCCCCCATCTTATGCCCTCCCTGTTACTCCTTTCTCCTTGTGGCTGAGGCTCTTAAGTGAGTCTTTTCACCTGGGGTTCGTGTGCTTAGTCTGTTTCAGCACACAGCTCTGGGCGCTATTACTGAGTTCTGTCCTCTGCGGATAAAGGTTGCCATTGGGCTTGAATATTAAGTTTCAGAGTCTAATACACTGGTGAGAGATTTGCAGCAAGAAGCAGGTCCCCTCTGCATCCCTAAATGCTTCCAGGCACAGTATTTATTGATAAGCAGCCTCATTTCACCTGGTGAGGGTGTGGATGTGCAGGTGATGTGGGAGGCAGCATTACGTACAGCTGGGCTCCTTCTCACAGGGAGAGGTGGGCAAGGCTGCCTGGCCATGCGTGTGAAGGTTACTCCAGAGAGCTTGGGGATCATTTTGTCAGTTTTGTTTGCAGAGATATAGAAAGGAGGATTATGATCCTCAGTGCCGATAAGTTCCCCTGGGCCAAATGCTAATCCAGCAGGACGTGGATGTAACACAGCCATTTCCTCTAACATTTCTGTGTACTTCTCATGGAGGGCAGAGGTATCATAAAAAGGCAGAGGTGATCAGCATCTAAACAACCCTCTCCCATGGAGGAGTCAGAGCCCAGGGTCTAGTAGACAATGCTGTTTGCCATGAAGCCCCATTTAGCACCTTATAATTGTGCTTTTATTCTCAATACCACAAAATCCCATCTGTGGGACTGGGGAAGTAGTACCTTGGCTAGAAAGGTGCTTGTCTTAATTGCCTGGAACCAAGGGGTAGATCCCTCACAGTGCATAAGCCAAGGTTGATGGTGCATGCCTCTCGTCCCAGCCCTGGGACATAGAGGCAGGATGATCAATTCAAGGTCATCTGTGGCTGCTGGAGAGTTTTGAGGCCACCCTAGGATATATGAGACCTTATCACAAAGCAAAGCAAAACAAAACAAATAAAGAAACCCCATCTTTGGGTCTAGTCATGCCCACCTTGCCCCACTTTTAACAGGGGCTGTTATCCTGTTATCCATGTTATATGTACAGATAGATGGAGATTACCATGTTGTATGGAACGCAGTACCTTGGTTTAGCTTTGGAAATGTAGGGGACCTTTTCTCACAGTGCCTTAATTCGCACATCTGGAATATGGCCATAAGAGTAGTTCCTACCTAATGGGTCGTTGTCTGGACTTCAGAGTCAATTTCCAGGATGTGGAGCATACTGTTTGGCATGCATGTGACCCAGCTGCATAATGTAATGTCCAAAGAGAGTGATCAGGCATGTGTGTGTGTGTGTGTGTGTGTGTGTGTGTGTGTGTGTGTGTGAGAGAGAGAGAGAGAGAGAGAGAGAAAGAGAGAGAGAGAGAGAGAGAGAGAGACTCTGGGCACTTTTTGCTTTCTAGGCAATCTGAACCGTGTCTGGAATCTCTGACAGGTTCATGCCACCCTTCATGGCTTTATGAATCTTACAGACTTCCAGGTCCATTCTGATATTATGCACCACAGGTAGACAGCAAATACCTCAGCTCTGTCCGTTTACTTGACAGAGCTTAAGTTTTCAGAGAAATGGGGTATAAGAGCTGGGGGAGGCTTGCTTGTTCCTTTCAAACTCCAAGCAATGCAGCCAAGGAGATCTCCGGCTTTGCCTTCAGCGGGGCTGATGAGCATGTTCAGTTAGCATTAGACACTGCCTGTTCTCTACATTGGCAGCAGTAGATGTTGCAAAGCGTCAAGAACCTTTACCATTGATTTGGAAAACAATGTTCAGGAATGACCAAGTGTCAAAAGACAATGTCTTAGCGTTACTATTATTATTTAGCATAAAACAAAGCCTAGAGAATCTGCATATTAGTTGGATACAGATAGCAGTGTACCGTAGCAAGGGAGAATGCCATTCCCTAAAGAGAGTTGCTGGTAGATGGGCACTGTAGTCTGACTTGGGTTCACGAGAACCCCAGCATTCTCCCCATGGAAATACAGAGATTCAGAAAGCAGGGCAGAGACCTGTTCATGGACACTGAAGTGTGGACAGGAGAGAGGGGACATGCACAGAGCTCTGTCCTGCCTCTCATGCTGTGTCTGTCCTTAAAGGTCCTCTGAGTCTTCTAGTGCAGCCCTTCCTCAACTGCAGCCCACAGTTTGAGGTAGGTCACCCTGAGGTATAATGCAGAGAGAGTACTCTAAAGATGAGGAAAACACAGGCTCCTGGAGCCTGACTGTAGGACTCAGCACTCTGCTGAAAGGCTAGTCTGGCCTTCTGTTTGCCTCTTAACATCTTGACCGTAGGAGATGATAAAACAGCCAATGTCCTTGTGAAATGACTGTGATGTACTAGTCTGTTCTAATTCTTGGCATATAGTTCTTCCTCAGTGGAACTTTGAACCAGTGATGCTACCCAGATTTCCACAAAACAACTATCATGACTAGGGCTCAGAGAGGTCGAGAAACTTGTCCAAAGCCTCAAAGCCAGCAGAGGAAGAAAGACAAATAAGCAAGCAGAGAGGCTGGTTGCTTTTGATAGTGCCTTTCCTGGCCTCTGATTCCACTGCTGGCCTCCGGGCATTCTCCGCTCCCCAGCCAGATTCCCCCTAATATTCAGGTCAGAACAGGTTGCTCCTCTGCTCAGACCTCCTTAATGCACCCTTAATGGCTGCCTGACCAAGCTGAAACTCACTTACTTGGAGAGGCTGAAAGCATGATGTGGGAGTGTGGGTAATGATGTCAGTTAAGGTCACTGCTCACATGTCTTCAGGGAGCCAGTCTCTCTAAGCTCAGTTTTCTCCATAGAAAAATGGCAACAAAGGACAAAAGATGTAGCTGAGTTAGCGCACAAAGGCCTAGGGTTTAGCCATCACACTACAGAAATCAGGTAGGGCCCTTGGTAGAGATGGAGGCAGAAAGATCAAGGGTTCAAGGTCATTCTCGACATCATGATGAGTTCAAGGCCAGTCTGGGATATATAAGTCCTGTCTGAAAAGAAAATAAATGTCTCAAAATACTAGTGCTTGGTAGAACTAAGGCAGGAGAATTCTGAGCTTGAAACAATTCTGGGCCACATACTGAGATTTTCTGACTGGATCCTGAATGGTTTTAACACACACACACACACACACACACACACACACACACACACACACGGGGAGGGAAGGAGAGAAAGACAGAGATACAGAGACAGACAGAGAGTGCACAATTAGCTTGAAACGGAAGGAGATTTTGCCATTTGAAGCACCATGGATGAAGGCAGAGGACATTGTTCAGTGAAATAAATTGAAAGATGACACCAATGTGATTTTGCAGGTAGAAAAATCCACACAAGCTGTCCTCAGAGTGACAGAGTCAAGTGCTGGGGGTTGAGGTGGAGATTTGGAGGAATGTCAATGAATAGATGCAAAATATCAGGTAGAAAAAAAATGGGTCCATAACTCTTACTGTTCTTTTTGGTGGCTATAGTTGAGAATAATAAGAACAGAGACAAATACCTACACCTCGACATTGGTGTGTGAGGCTTTTCATGTGAGCTTGGCTTGACTTAGCATCCCACAGTATATTTTAAAAGTCCATGTGGTATGCCACAAATAGACACGATCTCCCTGACTGTGTGAGTGTGTGTGTGTGTGTGTGTGTGTGTGTGTGTGTTGTGTGTGTGGTTAGTACGTGTCCTTGTGTGTGCAGAAGATGAGGCCAAAGCAAAACATTGCATGCCCTCCTCTATTGCTGTAAGCCTTGTCTCTTTAAGGTACTCAGCACGAGGCTCTCTGCTTCCTGAGTCTGTCTAGAGAGCTGGGCCCTGCATATGAGTACAGCTCTTGCCTCTGTATCCCAACCTGTGCTGCTCTCATAGGTGTTGGGGATAGAGATGCAGGTCTTCCTGCCCACCCACCCATCTCCTCAGTGCTCAGCCTCAACTTCTAAAATCCCCTCAAGCAATTCTGAGTGTTCACTGAACTTCCCGTGACGTGCTTTCCGTTTCTCTGGATCCCAGAGGATTCAAACCACACTGAGCCAATGTCTGCCGTGCGCCCTTCATCCCTTCGTCTGCTTTTCTGGAGTCTCATAGCAAATGGCTTGGCTCTTCTTTGCTGGTCATGAAGGGTTGATTTTCTGTCAGGATTTTTTTTTATCTTTGAAATTTCATTTTGGTGTTCATAAAACCAATAAAATATTCTTCTCTGATCAAGTGGGATTTTTGTTCTTTTGATTACTTATTTTTCTTTTTTTTTTTTTTTTCTTTTTTTCGGAGCTGGGGACCGAACCCAGGGCCTTGCGCTTGCTAGGCAAGTGCTCTACCACTGAGCTAAATCCCCAACCCCGAGATTTTATTTTTCTATTGGGAGGGGTGGCAGGGCAGGGGAATTCATTTTGAGAGCGCACAGTTCTTTTTTTCTTTTGTCTGGTTTTTGACTTTGGCTGATATGGACACATTTAGGGTCTCTTTGCTCTTATTCTTGCTGAGCAATAAACATCCATTTTTTCCAGATAATTTATAAAAGTCAAAGGAAAAACAATTTTCTCTTCTTTTTCTTTTTTTCTTCTTTTTTCTTTCCTTTCCTTCCTTTCTTTTTTCTTTCTTTCTTTCTTTCTTTCTTTCTTTCTTTCTTTCTTTCTTTCATTCATTCATTTTTGAGACAGAGTCTCACACTGTTGCTCATGGTGGTCAAAATTTCTTTGCAGCCCTGGCTGGCCTGGAACTCATGGCGATGTTTCAGCTTCCTAGGTGTTATGGCGCACCGATGAAAAGCTCCGACATAAGAAAGACAGTCTTTATTAAGAAGTTCCAGGTTATATTCCTTTTCTTTTAATTATGTCTGTCTCTGTGTATGTGCGTGTGAATGCAGTTGCACATGGAGGCCAAAAGAGGACGCTAGCTTTCCTGGAACTGGCTTGGGTATGGGGGACCAAATTCCCGTTCTCCTGGAAGAGCAGTGAGCACTCTTAGCTACTGAGCCCTCTCCAGCATCCCCACAAATTCTCTTTTATGGAAAAAAAGGAAGTAGAGGCTCAGAGAGATTCAAATCAAAGCAAGTAGCTTATATCAGGAAAAGGATAAAAGCTCATGTCTCTCTGAGTGATTAACTTGGAAAAAAAATTGAAGCCTTCTAGTTTCCTGAGCAACAGAGTTAGGAAAAATGATTCAGAGGTAAAAAGAAAAAAAATGTAGCAATATCCATTGAAAAATATCCTCTGGGACTCAGAGAAAAAATGACTATCAGGGATAGCATTCAGAAATGTTTATGCGGAGGTGGGGTGTCTCCCATGCAAGAGAGCAGACCGGAGCATACGGACGCCATCAGGATATGGTGCTTTACATCGTGTTCATAAAGATAACTGCAGCGAGCTTGCTTGACAGTTCCAATTTCCTTGAGATTACATTCTTGGGATGATGAGACCTGCTTGAATTTTCAAGCACAGTTGGGAGATCCTTTCCTAGGACAGAATGAATTCTGGTAAACTGATTTTCTCTCTGGAGGGAAAAAAAAATGATGTCCCTAGATTGTAGCTTAGAACCCATCATTTTAGGGACATTTTAATTCTGAGCCATCTTCTCAAGTCTGAATTTATTGTGGTAATAAGGATCTCTAGAGTATAACACATGTTAAAGAGATTTTTTTCTTCCTATAAAACTATTGAGATCAACAAGGCGGAGGATGGGTTTGCTTCGTGCACGTCTTGTCTTCTAGTTGAACCAAGCAGCTGGTCGTTTCTTTTCCTTCCTAGAGCAATGAGTTATGAAGCTCAAAAATAAAGTGTTCTCCATGGTGTAAATAAAGCTGTAATCTGAGCAAATACATCACACTATGTACCCAGGCTTTTCTTTTGCCTTTTAAAAACTCTTGTCTGTTTCTTTTTCTCCTCCCCACAGTCTGGTTTATGCAACTGTGTACTGTTGACACATTCATCTTGATAATAGAAAAAGAAAGCCACTTTTCATTGAGAAATAGATTCAAAGTAAAAGATGATTAATGAACTGAGGTGCCTTGCATTCCCATGATGTGTTCTGCACCCCAGCTCTATAAATCTGCCTGCGACTTGCCCTCTTGTGAGATTTCTGATTACGCTATCAATTCTCCATCTCACCTTGCTGGGTGGATGGTAGCTCAGCTCCAACCCTACCCACAGTTGTGAATGGAAGAGGATGATGGTGAAGATCCCCAGGAGACTGCTTTCTGTGGAGCCCCTGGCCTGACACAGGTGTCACAGGCTGGGGAAGCTGGATGTGTATGGGGTGGAGGATAATGCTTGCCTTTAGGTCACTATTGTCACAATGTAACTGTAGAATCGACTCAGGTAGGAGTGAATGAGTGATTTGACTCCAGGCTGCACAATTCTTGGTAACCAAAGCATAATGAAGAGGCTGGTCCCAAGGACTAGGAGGGGAAGGAGATATAAAACAGAGGCAGATACCCTCTGATCTTCAAAAGCCCACATCCTCCTTTTCCAGCCAACACCTACCTCCTGTACTTCAAGAACTTCTCAAAGAGCATTATATGCCAGGGAGCAAACCTTGGAAACAGAACCGAGAGGGGGCCATTTCGAGCCATAATAAGCTCAACTTATAATTAGCCTCTTTTTAACCTGTTAGATGCACCCTCACAGCATCTCGAATAATAGGTCCAGAGAAGAAATGGGATGAGGAATCATGAGAGGCTAGTCAGGAGCTAGTTATTCTCCATGTAGCAACACTCCTTGTGATAAGAGCTCATTAGAGCGTCCTGGTGCACATTAACTCCTCCCACATGCAGACATGCTCAAGATTGTCTTAGGTTGTCCTGGGTCTTGGTCCTTGGTCCAAGACCAAGGGATATCTACTTTGAATGAAAATTTCCATCCTTAAATTAGTCCTTCTTGGTGGCCATTCTGGCTTAAGCAGAATCTGCTCCAGTCCTTAGCATCTGTGACTATCACACTTTATTACAAACTTCGCCCAGAGCTATAGCAAGAATACAGAGATGAGCAATAGATGGCCCTTGTGTCCTTGATTCTTTTTCCCTTACCCTTGTTAATGCTTCATATAAACTCACATGTTCATGCTCATGTTGGCCCTGAGGAAATATTTACTGAACTCTTTTAGGTCACAGGATTTTCATTTTAACTTGCTTGTTAAAATGTGGTGTGTGTGTGTGTGTGTGTGTGTGTGTGTGTGTGTGTGTGTGTGTGTGTGTGTGTGGGTGTGGTGTGTGTGTGTGTGTGGTGTGTGTGTGTGTGGTGTGGTGTGTGTGTGTGTGTGTGTGTGTGTGTGTGTGTGTGTGTGTGATTCATTCCATGATGCGTGTGTGGAAGTCACAGACAAACTTACAAGAATTGGTTCTTTCCTTTTACCATGAGAGTCCTGAGTATTAAACTCAGGTCTTGTCACGCCTTGAAGCAGGCACCTTTACCTGCTGTGCCATCCACCTGGCTCTATATTGTTTGCTAAGACCAATTTAATGTGGAGAGGAGGACTTGGATACAACTTAATTAAATAAAATCTTTTGTATTATATCACCTAAGCATTGCAGGAAAGTTATGAAGGTAATTGAAGCAGAGAGACCTATGTCCTCTGAAGGCACACAGCTGGGAAGTGTTCCACTGGGGACAATCAGTCAAGTGGGTCTAACTTCCAAGGCCAGACTCTGCCTCCTGGCATTTGCTCACACCTTTAAAAGCCATGGTTTGATCCTCTTTCTTCACATCCTTGCCAGCATCTGCTGCCAACTGAATTTTTGATCTTACCATACTGACTGCTCTGAGGTGGAATTTCAGGGTCGTTTTCTTTTGCATTTCCCTGAGGGCTAAGGATGTTGGGTGCTTCTCAGCCATTCAAGATTCCTCAGTTGAGAAATCTCTGTTTAGCACTGTACCCCATTTTAAGAGGGTTATTTGGTTCTCTGGCATCTAACTTCTTGAGTTCTTTGTATATATTGGATATTAGCCCCCTATGGGATATATGGTTGGTAAAGATAGTTTCCTAATCTGTAGGTTGCTGTTTTGTCCTGTTTACAAGGCTCTTTGTCTGACAGAAGCTTTTCAGTTTGGGGGAGTCACATTTGTATAGTTGATCTTAGAGCCTAAACTGTTGGTGTTCTGTTCACGAAATAATTTTCCCTTGTGCCAATGTGTTCAAGGCTCTTTCCCATTTTCTCTTTTATTAACTTCAGTGTATCTGGTTTTATGTGGTGGTCCTTGATCCACTTGAACCTGAGCTTTGTACAAGGATATAAAAATGGGTCAACTTCCATTCTTCTACATGCCAACCACCTCTTGAGCCAGCCCCATTGGTTGAATATACTGTCTTTTTTCCACTGGATGATTTTGGCTTCTTTGTCAAAGATCAAGTGACCATAGGTGTGTGGATTTAATTCTGTGTCTTCAATTCTCCCAATTGATCTACCTGTCTATCTCTGTACCAATACAATGCTGCTTTTATCAATACAGTCTGAGGTAAAGGATGGCGATTTCCCCCAGAAGTTCTCTTATTGTTGAAAATAATTTTCGCTATCCTGGGTTTTTTTGTTATTGCAGATGAATTTAAGAATTGCTTTTTCTAACTCTGTTAAGAATTGAGTTGGAATTTTGATGAGGATTGCATTGAGTCTGTAGGTTGTTTTCAGTAAAATGGCCATTTTTACTATGTTAATCCTACCAATGGGAGACCTTTTCATCTTCTGAGGTCTTCTTCAATTTCTTTCTTCAGAGACTTGAAGTTCTTGTAGTACAGATCTTTCACTTGCTTGGTCACACCAAGATATTTTATATTACTTGTGACTATTGCGAAGGGTGTCATTTCCCTGATTTCTTTCTCAGCCTGTTTATCCTTTGAGTAGAGGAAGGCTACTGATCTGTTTGAGTTAATTTTTTACCCAGCCCTTTTGCTGAAGTTGTTTATTTGCTGTAGGTGCTCTTTGGTGAAATTTTGGGGGTCACTGGGGTATACTCTCATATCATTTTTAAATAGTGATATCTTGACTTCTTCCTTTCCAATTTGTATTCTTTGGCCTCCTTTTGTTGTCTAATTGCTCTGGCTAAAACTGTGAGTACTATATTGAATAGATATGGAGAGAGTGGGCAATCCTTCTCAGGTTCCAGACTTTAGTGAGATTGCTTCATGTTTTTCCCCATTAAGTTTGATGTTGGCGGTATATTACTTTTATTATGTTTAGGTATAGGCCTTGAATTCCTGATCTTTCCAAGACTTTTACCATGAAGGGGTATTGTATTTTTTCAAATTCTTTTTCAGCATGGTGGGGTTGCAAGCTGGTACAACCACTCTGAAAATCAGTCTGGTGGTTCCTCAGAAAATTGGACATAGTACTACCTGAGGATCCAGCTATACCACCACTACTGGACATATACCCAGAAGATGCTCCAATGTATAACAAGAACACATATTCTGCTATGTTCATAGCGGTCTTATTTATAATATCCAGAAGTTGGAAACAACCCAGATGTCTCTCAATAGAGGAATGAATACAGAAAATACATTTACACGATGGAGTACTATTCAGCTATTAAAAACAATGATTCCATGAAATTTGCAGGCAAATGGATGGGTCTAGAAAATATCATCCTGAGTGAGGTAACCCAGTCACAAAGGACCACATATGGTCATGGTGTGTACTCACTGATAAGTATATACATATTAGAAAAAAAGCTCGGAATACCTGTGATACATCTCACAGACCATATGAAACTCAAGAAGCGGGAAGACCAAAGTATGGATGTTCAGTCCTACTTAGAAGGGAAACAAAATAGGTAGAGGGAGGGGTTGGAAAAAGCAGGGACAGGATCAGGTGTGGTTGGAGACTGGGAGGAGCAGTACAAAGGGTCAGGAAGTTAAAGGAGCTGTGTAGCAGTAGGAGATGGGGAATAGCCACTAGAATGTCCCAGAAAGTCCTTTTGCCAGGAAAGCAAAAGGTTCCCAGGACCAAAGAGGGATGACATTATCTGAAATACCTAACAAGGCGGGGAGAGAACCTGTAGAAGGCATATCCAGAGGTTAGACACAGTCCCCAGTTATGGGATTGGACCCCCCCCATCCATCTTTAAAATTTTAACTCAAAATTATTTCTGTCTAAAGTAAATGCAGAGACAAAGAGTGGAGCTGAGATTGAAGGAAAGGCCATCCAGAGACCACCCCACCTAGGGATCCATCCCATCTGCAGACACTAAACCCAGACACTATTGCTGATGCCAAGAAAGGTTTGCTAAGAGGAGTCTGGTATAGCTGTCCCCTGAGAGGCTCTGCCAGAGCCCAACCAATATAGATGTGGATGCTCTAAGCCAACCATCAGACTGAGCATGGGGAATTCAATGGAGGACTTAGGGGAAGGACTGAAGATCCTAAAGAGGTTTGTAACCTCATAGAAGGAACCAAGATACCAACCAACCAGACCCCCCAGTGCTCCCAAGGACTAAACCACTAACCAAAGAGTACACATGAAGGGACTCATGGCTCCAGCTGCATATGCAGTAGAGGATTGCCTTATCTGACATCAGTGGAAGGGAGGGCCCTTGGTCCTGTGGAGGCTCAATGCCCCAAATGTAGGAGAATGCTACAAAGGTGAGGCAGGAGTGGGTGGTAGGTGGGGCACCGTCACAGAAGCAGAGGGAAGGGGATGGGGTAGGGGATTTGTGGAGGGCAAACCAAGAAGGGAGATAATATTTGAAATATAAATAAAATGAATAATCAATAAAAAAAGCCATGGTTTGTGTTTTCACTGAACTCTGAGAGCTGCACACAGGGCACAAAGAGAAGATAAGCTTAAAGGAAGAACTGCGAGAGAAGGAGAGAGGGTAGAGAGCTGTTGTGGGATGCAGGAGGCAACGTGGTTGGTCCTGGAATTATTCACTCATTCATTGCTCACAGGGCCAGTGTGTGGTAAGCACTCTGCCTGTTTTAAGAGCCAGGTTTGATGAAATACAACTTGGAGGGAAAGAGTTCTTTTTGAGTTCTTGCCATAGCAATGGGGGTGGACATGACAGGGATGTGGTGTCCTTAGACTTGCATTGGGAATGGATGAGGAGGACAAGCTGTGCTAAGAAGAGGCACAGGTTAGAAGTGAGCGGTGGGCAGGGACCACAGCATACTCTTTTTTTTCCCCTTCAGGCTCATCTCTGGGAGATCATGGGGTGGCAAGGGCCTGTCAGTTCAGTCTCACTCATGCAATGGAAGGAGGTTAGCTTCTTGCACTTCATGTTTTCAGAGGTTGGCATTTCTTTTAGGTGACAAATTTTGGCTATTTCTTTACAAATGAGATGCCTTGGTTGTCTAGAGAGCAAGTGGCATCAGCAGCGGCCACATCTGTCAGCTCATGCCACATGAACATTTTCTTGGGAGTCTCATGTCTTTCACTGGACATATGTCAGCCCTTCTTGTGGTGCAAGGAAGGAGCGTTTTCACCTCCTAATGATTATATGCAAAGCCACAGCCAGCCGGAAGAGGTCATCTTGTCTCTTACTGTTCAACCTAAGACTGTCTGAAGGCATTTACCAATCTCTTTCTCTGGTTTTCCCTGGCCTGGCCCCTCCATCTAAGCAGTCAAAGTCCTTTCTAAGAGTCCCCCTTTAGGGATAGGAATTGTGAGATTAGATTCATGGTGAGACTGGGCTAGGACATTGCAAGGACACTGCTTTGTAAAGTCAGTGATGTGAGGACTAAGCCCTGGAGCCACTCTGGACAGCAGAGCTGGTTTTTGAAAGGGAGGTAGACTAAATATCAGTTAAAGAGATGAACCTGAGAGTCACTCACAGCTTTGGTTTGATTGTCACTGTGTTGGTTCCAAGTTGTAAGACCTGGGGCAAGTTCTTCAGATCTTGAAAGACCAAGTTCAACGTCCTTGTTGTGTTTTGAAGATGAAATGTCTCCCACAGGCACTATTTTGGAAGCTCGTGGCACCTTGATGGTTTGAGTCTAGCTTTCAGGCATCAGGCCTCAGAAAGTGGGGCTAGATACATTATAGCCAGATGCTCTGGCCACAGATCGCCCTCCTCTATCCATCCAGAAATAACAGCATTTATACTGGCCCTTCATAGCATGGACAGAGCCCCGGTGCCCATGGCTCCTGCATTATGAAAGTGGAAAATATAATCCTCAGGTTACTGAGGAATATTATTAACTAAAGAGGTCACCAATGTGGCCTTTAAAGGGGACTGACTGAGGGTGGTAAAGCTTGGGTACACTTGTGCATGTCAAGTTCCAAGTGGTTGGTTGCTATTGATTTATTCTTGCCCACTATTTACTGGGTTATGAGTAATTTATATCTTAATAAGAGAGCTACAGTAAGCCAGTATTAATTAGATTATAATTTATAATTCTTTAAAGATATATATATAAGTAATTATTGCATAATATGTTATTAAACAATGATGAGTTTACAATGTATTAGTTTTATTTCACAATATAATTAGTAATAACCTGAATAAGCATATTCAAATAAAATAATATTCCACATATTTTGGCTTTTAAAATTATTTATCTATTTTTGAGAATTTCGTGTGTTGTATATAATGAATTTTGATTATGTCCCACCACTTTCCCCAGCTTCTCTGTGGCTGCCTCCTGACTCCTTCCCGATCCCTATAATCTAAGTTGTTCTGGAGCTCACTCCATAGCCAAGATTCATAGCAATGCTCCTGCATCAGTCTCTGAGTGATAAGATTACATATATGTGGCACTTTTGCACCAATTTTAGACCATTAGCCTTCTAACTATTCCAAACATGTCCAATCCATGGACCTTGGGTAGCATGTGTTGAAAATAAACATGATTGAAACCTAACACAAAACTGTAATCATACTTAAGATATGAAAGATTTCAGAGTTTACTTTTTAAAAGCTTAATTGTCTGTCTCCTGAACAGGACTTTGTAGATGACAGTCTTGTATAGCAGTATCAAAAGTTTGGACTTACTTGGTAGATTCTCGTGAACCTGTGTATGAATCTCTCTGAACCTCAATACATTGAGTTTGACAAACACTATTTACAAAGAGCTATGCAGAGGGTGTTGTTGAGCATGTGAATTACAGAGTGTATACTGTTGTAGTAGGGAAACTGCCATAATGAATACATAGGCCCAGGTTCCAATAAAACTTTATCGACAAACCAGTGGGCTATATGTTTGGTGGATGCAATCCACAATTCCTAGTCTTCTGCTCTAATGTATATAGACACTTGATGGGCATAATTGTAGGGACTGAAACAGCCTTTCTGCCTAGCTCTGGATTCTTATTACATGGCTTGTTCCAAAGATATCATTAGTTACAGAAGCCCATAGGAGCCTGGCTCAGCTAGAGGGGCAGGTTTGGTTTTTGTTTGTTTGTTTGTTTGTTTTAAAGCAATGCCATGGAATTCCTCTTGAGTTTAAAAGCAGACTCTTTAGCCAGGCAATCTAGAATGGTGGAATCACAAACTTTACCCTTAGACAGATGGGTATATGGGGAGCTAGAAGGCTAGCTCAGCCAATAAAGTGCTCACTGTGGAAGTCTGAGGACCAGAGATCAAACCCTGGCACCACACAAAAGGCAGGAAGGTTCTGTGCGTTTATCATTCCAGTGCTGCAAAGCAGAGAAACGAGCTTTCCCCGGGCTCACTGGTCATACTGTCTAGCCAAGTCAGCAGGATGAAGGTCCAGTGAGGGTCTCCATCAAAAAGAGAAAAGAGGATGGGAAGCAATTGAGGGAGACCTTAGATGTCAATCCCCGCTTACACATATTTGCAACGGCACTCCCACACATATATGTAAACGCACAGATGAAAATCTATGTGCACACACAAGATAACAGGTGAGAGCCACGTGTGAGGCACAGAGGCACAGCAAAGGCTTCGCTATCTTTATTCCTGAGTCACCTCTGCCCTGCATCTTTCTTCCAGCGACATCATTCTTAGACTTTGAGCATCTTCCTGAGTCTCCAGCACTGAGCCATGACACCTCTCTGATTAAAAGAAAGAACCTACATTCTACTTCCTAATCTAAGATACGTACCTCTGCCTCCTTCCCATCCCCAGAAAGTTTTAATTTTACAGAGACTGAAATAATCAGGTCTCGTGTGTGTTCCTTTTCAAAGTGTTTTGGTAGCTTCCTTTGAATTCAGTGCTCTGTCTTATGTGCTTGATAGAAAAATAATATCAAGATGCCTTGAGATTTCCCTGGAGTTCGGCTCTCTTTTCGTGGTGGGACTTGCACAAGTTAGGAGCTGACTAAAAAGGGCCCAGCTGCCTTCCGTGGGCCCTGTCATCTCTGGTGGGTTCAAATGTAGTCTCTCGGAGAAGACGTTCATACCTTAGTTCTTTCTGGCCTTGAATCCAGTCTGAGGGAATCTTTGGAGTATGCACACAACCACGTCCCTTTGACAGACAGTGCAAATTAAAAGATCTGGCATGGCCCAGGAGCCAGGGACCCAAGCTTACCCCTGGGTTTTCATTACAGTTAGGCACTGCAGACTCTTATTGCTGACAGGGAAGCTGAGGCTGGTGGCAGAGAGTGTGTGACAAGGAGTCTCATGCCAAGCTGTAATTGGGAAGTTTCTTTTTAATCAGGACATACCCTACAGCCCAAACACTGGAAATCTCCTGTAAGGCCAAGGCAGGAAATTAAACACACCAACATGAAGCTCAGAGCAGGGTACGCACGGGGTGTAATATTGCCAGGTTCTGAGGGTCCCTGGAGCTTTGGGTAGAAGTTTGCTCCCTTCGAGAGTAAGCTGGGGGTTGCATTTCTACTGAGCAGCTAGAGATGGTACCAAGCTTCTATGAGTGAGTGAGCACCATTGTATTAAATGCAGCAGACAGATTAATTGACATTTATTACATTTAAACAGAATGCTAAGTCTAATTCGCCTTGGGCTAGCAGCTACCATTGTATTACATCAATAAGAAAGATCCCCCATGGGTTTTCTATTTTCAGAAGCCTTTCATGAGCACCTAGGTAAACACTAGGAGCTGTGTTGACCCCTAACCAGGGCTCCTCACATTAAAGCTTTGTTTGCTGGCTTGGGGGAGGTTTGACTTGTAATGTTCTTGCCATGCAAGTGTGGAGACCTGAGCTGGATCCTCTGAAACACACACAGAAAGTCTATGTGTAGTGGTGCACATTTGTAATGCCAGTGCTGGGGAGGCAGAGACAGGGGGATCCCGGAGGTTCACTGGCTAGTCAAACTAGCTGTAATCATGAGCCCCAGGTCAAAGTGAGAGACTCAGTGTCAAAAAGCCAGTTAGATGACACTAGAGAAAGACTGTCAAAGTTCACCGCTGGCCTCCACATGCATACAAGTAGACACACCCTTGCTCATATACAAATATACATGCACACACATGAACACATACACACCTTGTTTACTGGGAAGACAAAAGAGATGGCATAGCTATTGACTGTGTTCAGATGTGTGCTTATGAGCACAGAATCATCATCATCATCATCAGCAGCAGCAGCAGCAGCAGCAGCAGCAGCAGCAGCAGCAGGTAGTTGTATGTGGAATCTTTGTGTTAACACTCACCTGAGAGGAGACTAAGGCTCGGGGACGCCATGCAGTTTGCTCACAGATCAGTGCATTGGGGGGATTTTGAAATCAAGTCCATGTGCAATACTTTGCAATAATGAGTTTGATAATACAACCTGAGGCATGCGTGTGTTCAAACACAGTTATGTCCATTTATGCATTCATGAATATGGAGGCCAAAGGTCAACTGTGGGTTCTCTGCTCAGGTGTCCCTTTACCTTGTTGTTTGACACAGGCTCTCTTACTTTTTGTGATGTAGAGTGCATATATAAAGTGCATATGTGGAGTGCATATATGTGTGGATGCCTATCAGAGATCAACATTGGCTATTGTTCCTTAGTAGTCATACATACAGATTTGTGGGTTATTTTTGAGATGGTTCCAACTCATCACATAGGCAAAGCTGACTACCTGGGATTCCCTGGGATCTCTGTCTCTCTCTTTCCATCACTGGGATTACAAGTGAGTGCTATTGTACTCAGCTATACATGAGTTCTGTGATCTAATTCAGGACTAAGCACATTACCATCTGAGTCAGCTCCCTAGTCACATTCCAGAGCTCTGAGGGGCTTCTGGTCCATGAGGAGACAGACACACAGATGGATGTTTGTGAGAAACAGAGCCTTGTGATGCTTTCTGGTCACTGAGCAGGGAAAATGAAGCTCTCGTGTGCTGCGCTTGGGATAACTAAGAGCTCCCTGGAGATGTAAAAATTAACAGCATATACACTAGACAGAGGAAGACAGGGCAGGATCAGGAGACCTTGAAGTCATAGTGACATGAGACAGTGTGGGCATTCTGGTTTTGTTTAGAACAATTGGCTCTTGGGTCTTGTTCTTAGATTCAGCAAATAACATCAAAGGAGGACAACTCCTGAGGGTATACTCGGTACAGATTGTAAGCATCTGTGTGGGGTTGTGGGACAGCCGTAAGAGTTGATTGAAGGGAGTCAACTACTAAAGTCCAAGGGCATCCTAATGTTGTCCTGGGTCTGTGCACTGTTGACTGAAATGGTAGAAGGTGCTACTTTTGTCCATGGCTCCTTTTAGAAAATAATCCATAGACATGAAGAAAAAATGATCCTTTGGTTCTGAGTGGAACGTTTAGGATGCTCTGACCCTGCAAAGAATCCGGGTCACACTAGATCGTAGGCACAGCTGGCTACAGCAGGTCAGACAGCCACAGTATGTTGGTGTCCCTGGAAAGCAGACTCCTGTTATGTGTCTGGGCTCCTTCGCTTTCCTTGTCTCAGCTCCATTCTAAGCAACGTGGGCACCCTTCTAAGGATACCTGGCTACCATTTTAAAGAACCCAACATACCCTTCTTCCTTCCCAGATCTGACCAGTGCTATCTTGTCAGAATTCAGACTCTGCCATCACCAGATGCCTATCACAAACTGCTGGGTGGGAATACTTCATGCACCTTGGTGTGTTCCCCACAATTCATTAGCACACATCTAAGTGTAATCAGGAGCTGTTGTACAGCACAGGGAGGGAGCACCCAGCATGTCATTGCTGGGCCCGAGACCTACTAGCTTTCCTTAATGCTGAATAGCCAGAAAACCTTGTGCAGTTTCTGGCTGTCTGCAGACATGTGGTCATGCATGTAATGCCTTTGTGTTTCTATAGCAGTAGAAGTGCCAGCAGGAAAGGCGGGAGTTGATTCTAAACCATCTCTAATCTAAAGGTGATATTGAAAGTCCCTGTGACAGGACAGTGGGGCAGTCCTGCCTCCATGGGCCTCACTTTCCTCATCCTGCTCATAGCTCTGGGTCCAAACCTGATTCTTATCTTCCTTTTTGCACAAATGACAGGGAGCAGCAACCCCATGGTTTTTTGAGTTATTTGTTGTAGTACTTGAATAATTTGCAAATACTCTCCAAATTCCTGGGGAAAAAAGAACCTTGATTTGGGCAGATTCTAGTCCTGCTTAGCACATCCCCAAGTAATAAAGTTCAGATGTTAACATCAATTATAATCTTAAGTCGAAACTAGACAGTCTGATACTTCATCCCCACAGACTGAGCTTCTCTGCCGTGCCTTCTCCACTGAGCTAGAGTGAGACACTTGAAAACATTAAGTCAAAATAAATCCTTTCTCCTTTGAGGTGTTTCTTTCAAGTATTTTGGTCATAGTGACACAAAGTAATGAATTGAGTCACTGTGACCAAACTCTGATCAAAACAACATAATGCGGGATTGCTTGTTTAGACTGAGGACCCACAGTGAGGTGCAGTATCATGGTGGTGGTCACATGTGCCAGTAGAACTTTACCCTTAAAGATAAGAATAAGGAAAAATGATACAGAATGAGGCCAGAGAAAATGTGGCCACTAGGACAGCCTCCAGTTATCTTGTTCACAACTCTTTAACCCCTAACAATTATGCCACCAGATTACAAAATCTATGGAGGATTAACCCATTCATTAGGGTCAGAGCCTTTGTGATGTCATCGTCACATGTGTCACAGGCATGGACAGAGGTGCCTGTGGTTTCTTTATCCTATCAAGTTGATAAGAAAGATGAACCTTCTCAAAGCTGAGGAGACGACTCACTTTGTAAACTGTCTGTCCTCCAAGTACAGAGACCTGAGTTTGCTTCCTAGAAGCCATGTAGGCTATCAGCTGTAACTGCTCCCTTGTAATCCTGATACAGGGAAAGTATCCCTGGCATGCATTGGTTAGCCAGCCAGCTTGAATCAGCATGCTCTGAACTAGTGAAAGACCATGATGCGTCGTACAAACAACCTACACACAAAAGGGAGACAATATTCGGAGGATCTGCACTTGAGGTTGACCTCTACCCTGAACATGCACTTCCACACACATAGTGTATCCCACACACATACACCTGCACACATGTACATGCTTAGACAAAGAGAGAGACTGTCTCAGGTGACTGAGCCCATGCTAGCAAACACCCCTCCTATCTAAGACATTCACATCCGAGCAAGAGCTTAGATGGTGCGTAGAGCCCATGCTGCCCTTGCACGGTGGTGGACAGGCATGCTTTTAAAATTAAATAGAAAATGAAAGCTTGCAATATACTGTGAAGGAAAAGACAATGGGCTCTTGAGGTCACTGTGTGGGATGTTTCCGTACGGAGGTAGTGGCATGTGGGAGCTGATTAGGTGTGACCAGCACTCCAGGTCAAAGTCAAGGCACGTGTGACCTCTCTGTGGCAGATGAAGTCTCTTCTAGAATTAATGAATACACAAAAACTGGAGCAAGTCCGCACAGATACATAAGTGTGGCTGGGTGTCCAGGGTTGCATTATATAAGGTGTCTGTCCGTGTGATAAAATAATGTCGAATAAAGCAGAAAGTGATGGATGAAGGATCCAAATGATCCAATAATGTCTCTGAGTTTTGTGAGGAGTGCTAGGCTGCCGTGTACAGGAGTAGGACTGCAGGCCTGGAGACAGAGAAAATGCCATTGCAGTCTCTATATCCAAGAGTCAGTGGATAGCAGAGTCTAAAACATTGAAAACATTGAAGTGACCAGTCCTGCTTAGACATTAAAGTACTTACTGGCAGGCCAGGGGTCACCAACTCCAGTGTCTTGGAAGTAATCATGCTTTTTCTTTGTCTTGCCATTTGGATGGAGGGCAGAGAGGGAGGGGCTAATGCACAGATATGCATTCACTCCCATCATGCCTGGTGAGCATTTTCAAGTTTCTTTACATTAACTCTTTATCCCTGGTGCAGTCTCAATAGGACGGAAACACAGACAATTCCACTGAGGCTTAAGGTTCTCCCCGAATGCCTATTAAAGAGTGTGCAAAACTCATTAGTTAACAAAACAGGGCTAAGGGAATAGCTTAATGAGGAAAGTGTGTGCTGTGCAAGCATGGACATTTGAGCTCAGTCTCCATGAACTCACATAAAGAGCTGGGCATGGTGGCACATGCTTGTAATCTCAGCACAGGAGAGGTAGAGACAAGGTGGCTGAATCTCCAGGACTCCCTGGCCAGCCAGGCTCCCTGGCCAGCTAGCAAATTGGTGAGCTCCAGGCCAATGGAGAGAACCTGTCTAAAGAAAACTAAATGTAGGGCAGCTGAGGAATGAACTTGAGGTTGATCTCTGGCTTCCACAGGCATGCACACACCTGCACCTGTATACATATATGTGTGCTCTCACACACATATACACAAAAAAATCACACACACACACCGCACACCACACCATGTATCTTTTCTTTGGAACTCCAGAGAGCATCTTGTTTCTTTGTGCTGTCTGTGCCTTTGCTAATGAGCATCTTTAGTCTCACCTTGTAACAATATCCTCAGCCACTGTTTTTCATAAAATAACCTACCTGGAGAATTTGACACATTCGTATTAGTGAAAAGGAGGGAATGTAAGATTAATTTCTACTTCAAGTTGGGTTAAAAACAGATGGCGAGGTGTGGGCGTCAGGCATAGTAGACATAAAATTAATTGCTATTACCTGTGTACCACACACTAGAACACAAGAGGAGGCCATGATGCTCAGAGAAAACCTTCTCCTGGAATGGAGGTCATTTCCTTTCCTTGGTGCTGTAACACTTTGGGTCAGTGAGGAATTGCCTCTTAGACTATACAATATGGTGAGCAGCTGGTAAGTGCCTGGGCATTGGGCCAGATGACAAAGCTATGGTGTGCAATTAAACCCTGCCTCAGTTCTCTAGCTCTGAGTAGTGCAAGTCCACAAAGGGTTAGAGAGATTATGCAATCGCGTCTCCATAAAGGAAAGTGTAGATGACCACAGCAACCTCCCAATGACTTAGCGCAGCATAAAGGGACAAGAGCACCTTAGGGTGGCAATAAAGAAAGCGCTCACACTGGACCAAATGGACTCAGTGAGAGAAGGACATGCGCAAAGGGCCGGAAGAGGAATGAGGCTTTGGGTCCTTTTGGTAGTTGGTTATAGCTGGGTGTTAGGGAGAATGAGTACACTACAGGACAGAGGAAAGGACAGGAAGGTGGAAAGTTTGCGGCTGTCTATAGCAGACAGAATTGTTTTCATAATTAGGAGGTATATACATTTGCATACTGGACTAGGAGATACAAAAGGTTCAAGTAAGTTCTATTCTTTCCAGAAATCAGATTGGCTTCCTTGCTTAGTCCAAATGGTGTGAGTCGGCTGCTCATCCCTGAACTGTCTCAACTCTTGTCCAAAGATCCTGTTCATCTAGTTATCTTTATCGTCCAGATCTCAGGTTCCTGACAAGTTAATTTATTAATTATTTTAGATTTAGTAATTTTATTTTATGTGTATGAGTCTCTGGTGTGGTGTGGTGTGTGTGTGTGTGTGTGTGTGTGTGTGTGTGTGTCTATGTCTGTGTGTGTACAGTGTGCTTGCCTGGTACTCACAGAGGTTGGTGGGATGGGGACACTGCACACTATTGAACTCAAGTTATGGATGACATAAGCCAGTATATGTGTTCTAGGAATATAGCCAGGGTCCTCTGCAAGAACAAGTGCTCTAAACTGCTGAGTGGGTGACTAAACAGTAGGATGTATGTGAATGAATGGGTGTGAGTACAAGGAGAATGGATGGGTGGACAGAGGGAAGAAAAACTGAATGGATGAATGCATGGGGGGATGAATACATAGTAGACAGATGGGGGGGATGGGTAGGAAGAATGATAGATGCATATATATATATATATATATATATATTATTACATTCATCCATTCCTGCAGCCTTCTGTCTATACACAAACCCATCATTCACATACATCTCATACATACTTTCACATATAGGTGCATATATACACCTATGGGTGTGTGTGTGTGTGTGTGTGTGTGTGTAAGGAAGTATGGGTGTGTAGACAGAAGGCTGCAATAGTGAATGTGGATGTGAATAAAGTATAAAAATACTTGGTGAATAGATGGATGGATGCATGATGGAATAGATAGGTAGACACGTGGATAGGTAGGTGGGTGGATGGATTGGTGTGCGGGTGGCTAAATGGATGGAAGCATTGATGGGTGGATGTGTATGGGGAGACATATACATGGCTGCGTGGGGCAATGAGAAGGTAGTCAGTATATAAAGGAATAGTAAGTGGATGAGTGAAGTGCTGGGTGTGTGGGTAGATGAATAGGTACACAGAGATGAAAAAGAGAGTAAATGGTGGGTGGCTGGACAGATGGACATGTATATGAACGGAAGCTTGGATAGATTCTTGTTTGTTGGAGTGGAGAGGTATATGGATTGAAGAATCAAAGAGACAGAAGGAGGAAGAACTCATGGATGGATGGATGGATGGATGGATGGATGGATGGATGCGTGGGTAAATGTATGTGTAGGTGAATGGATAAATTGGTGAATGGGCAGGTGGATGGGTAAACGGACATTGGTTCATGAGGTTTTATACTGATTAAAAGCTGTTACCTAAATAAAAACATAAAGCTAAAAGTTACTGAAGGGTGAGTGGACTGCCAGAGAGAGGAAGCTGCTCACCCCATATCATTCCGAGTTCTGTATGTGCTCAGGTATAAAAACAGATGAGACGTGTCTCCCTTCTTTCTAACAGCAATCCATTTGGTGTTCCAGATCACACTAATTTATCGACACTCAGGGGCTCACCAACTTGGAACATTTTTTTATATGTATGTCCATCCCAAATGTACAAACACATAAGAAAGAGTATACATTCTTAATATGTCTGGAAATAATATTTTAAATAAAGTCTGAAACTTGAGAACTGCTAAGTCTTGGTCACAGTTTCCCAGTAAGTGGGCAATTCCTGAACCAGGATCCCAGAATCCTGAAGACAAGCTCTGCTTCTCTTGTCATTGTTTCTTCCCCACGGAAGAAACAGGTCCTAGTCCACCTGATCCAGAGTTCCCTGGAAGGAGTCTAAACCCACTGGGAATCCCAACTGTTGGTATTTGACTCCCTTTCAACACTGAGTCTTGTGAATTTTGATTTAGTTCATCTTTCCACTTGTGGTGCTGCGGCTAATACCCAGGGCCTGGTGCACACGAAGCAAGTGTCCTACCTCCAAGCTACTCTCCCAGCCAAATTCTTGGCGATATGAGCAATAGCTGTATTCACTGCACACAGAAGGTCATCGCACTACAGGTTCAGGGTTGAAAGGAAATTGACAACATAGTTCATTGAATCTGGCTCCATTTCTGAAATTCATAATATTAGTCCTGAAATTTCAACTCCTCATATTTCCCTGTGACCTCCCGGGACCCAGAAACCACAGCATAGGTGAGCATCAGAGAATCCCTCTAGATTCGGTGACGAAGTTCAGACTTTATATGCAATGTACTCCTCCAAGCTCTGAGCACAGTGGTCTCTTCTGAAGTAGACAGAGAGTCACACCTGATGTGCTGGAGGAAGAAAATATTTAATAGACACTGTGAAGAACTTAGTTTTGCTTTCTTATTGTCCTCACCATGGTAAATTTATGATGCAATCCCGGTCTGTTTTAGGCTAGTTTTTATACTGTTTAATACCAGTGCTCGTACACCTCAAATGGCATTTGTAGGATAACTAACAGAAATGGTGTGTATACATAGCACGTGTCTGGATCCTCCTTCTCATGCCCTCTCCTCTTTTCTTCTTTAGGAAACTGCTCAAAGACCTCATGAAAGTGGGACTTTCAGCTTCCTTGATCAGGCTCAGCATTCAGTAAGTGTGACCGGTTTGCACACTCATTGTGTAAATGCCCGTTTCTTTGATCTCCTCTCTAGCAGACTCTCTTCTGCATGCCCAGCAGTTCCCACAGAAACTTGCCGTGTGTCTGCTCTCTCTGCTTGGCATTGCTGTGTTTGGTTCAGAGTTATGAAGGGAGATTTCTCTGTAGAACCTCCTCCCAGCTTGGCTTCCCAACCCTCCTGGGAACTTTGGGCAAGATGGACATTTCAGTGGGTTAGCCCCACGGGTAGAAACTGAAGGTTCCCATAAAATGTACTTTGCTGTCTTCTATTTCCTATGGTCTGCTTGTGAGGAAAGAATGTGTTAGTTTTCTCTGGTCAAATGACCCTGCAGTGTAGAAAGGAAACCCAGTACACAGATCTGCTTGTGACTATGTAACTCCAGAGACATTCAAAAAAAACCCTCATTTTTTTTCCTTTAGAGCCAGAAGGTATGAGCATGATATACAAAACTACTGCAGAAGAGAAATCTGTACTTTAAAATACATGGGAATTTGTTTAGAAATTTCATTTGTTTTTACTTCGCCATCACACAAAAAAAAATAGTTTGGATGAATCTATCAGTTCTTTTTTCCAATTTCCCCATTATTTTTTATCTGCTAGCATATGTGGCTAGAACCCCATGAAGTCTGACTTCGGTCTTCCTCCTCAATAGTTCTGCTGGGAAAAAAAAACCCAAGTTTTCAGAATAAAATTGTTATCATTTAGGAAAACTGTCAAAATCAAAGATTCAGAAGGATGACTTGAGGAAATGATTTATTTTTCTAGCTGTGACTTTCCTCACAGGCTTTGGAATTATGTAACATATCCTGCTTCTGAGGCTAGTGGGGGCTCACATGGTCCATGAAACATCACCCCATGTCCAAGGAAGCAGGTGGAATTATAGGTCGGTGACCTATAGCAGTGAGGAGCTAGCTGATTACAGGGCTACTTTTTTGGGGTGGTATTGCCTGGCTTCTTGCTGTGGAATTTGCATATACATGTGGAGAGGAGGAAGAGGATGTGGAGAGAGAATGAGGAGGAGGAGAAAGAAGAGGAGAAGTGGGGAAGGAAGATGATGAGAAGGTGAAGAAGAAGGAGGAGGAGGAGGAGAAGAAGGAGAAGGAGAAGAAGAAGAAGAAGAAGAAGAAGAAGAAGGAGAAGAAGAAGAAGAAGAAGAAGAAGAAGAAGAAGAAGAAGAAGAAGAAGAAGAAGAAGAAGAAGAAGAAGAAGAAGAAGAAGAAGAAGAAGAAGGGGAAAACAGCTGACAGTGTGACAGTGTTAGTCCTTTACTCCATCAGAATGTCTCTGTGTCACCCTGATGAGTTAAAACTTGTGTCATGAAGGGGATTAGAGAGCCAGGCTTTTGTTTCTAATCATAAAGGAACTTCTATCTCTATTCCCTAGTTGTCACATCTATCTTGTCATGCCTTTGAAGTTTCCCTTTCATATTTTCTGAAAACTGTGAGAGGTTTTGTAAGTACAAAAAGGGTGGGAGCTATTTAGTGTTTAGTTTGTTCAAAGCTATGGAGTATAAAGCTAACCATGCCTATTGCTCTGTCTTCCTCCCCAAGTACCATCATTCTCCTATCCCCTTAAGTGAGCTAAGACAGCAAATGATAAGGAAATGTATGGGTCCTGATAGAGTTTTAGAAGTAACATGACCCTCCCTGCCTCTGCCTATAGGACATGATGCAAAATTCTGCCCCTTGAAAATGAATTCATGTTCAGTCCATGTGCTTAGGCTGGAAGCTGTGGATCCAGGGGCGGCTGAGGTCCCAGAGATAATTAGTACAGTAGTGTATGTGAGCTCACATTAATCTGTCTATGGAGATGGGATTTTCAATCTTCAGCCACAGTCTGATGAGGGAAATGGAGCATTAATTTGCTGTTCCTTACTACTTACTAGTGAGAAAATACGATAATTTTGGAAAAGAATTTAAAAAAGAGACAGAGAAATGTCTCATTGCTGACGGACTGTGAGGGCTGGCACCTAATGCTGCTCATATAGGTTGCTTTCCTTGAGACTAGAGCATTTGTAGTATTGGAAACTTCAATCCACGTCCAAGGCCAAGGAATCACTTGATTAGGAAGGAGAGTTGAGTTCTGGGAGGTTGTTCAGTTAGGGAAAGGGCTTGCTTTGGTTCCTGGGTAAAGGTGCAGTGCATCATGACAAGGACAGCATGTTGGCCAGAGTGTAAAGTAGCTCTTCATTTTGAATCCAGAGTCAAGAAGTACAGAGTCATAATACATGCCAATGGTCTGCTTGCTTTCTGTTTATATTCAGGACATATTTATGTCCCTGACCCATGGAATGGTGTCCTCCATATCTCACACACATGACCACAGAGATTTTTCTCTATGGTGATTCTAGGCCTTCTTGAGTTTGGAATTAGTATTAACCATCACACCTGTGATAGCAGGTACACTGCCATGCAGAGGAGTTCATGTCCCAGTACCCATAGGTGCTCTTCTTTGTCAACATGGAATCCATATGTTCCATGTCCAGGAAACTGCCCTGGTAACTTCTGGAATCTTGCCGGAAACAGTGTCTGCATACCTGACATGCTTACTTACCTCGGCCTGAATCCCGGATATGATGTTGCCATTGTCTTCAAAAATCATTGCCAGTTCTTTTCTCTAGCATGCGCTCATCCTTTGCCAGTTAACTTTTCTCAGGACGCCTTCAGTATTTGAGTTCTTTGACTATGATTGGCCAGTGTTCATGGTTTGCAGAGCTAGTTCCTATGAGCCAATGTTGATTTCCCGGCTTTTCGCATCCCTGGATGACGTGTTGCTAAACACAATGTCACAAGAAATGCATGTTAGCAGGCGCATTGGTTGAACTTGGGCCTCAAAGCAATTTCCTACAACTTGTAAATTTAATGTCTAACAGAAGGCTTCCTTGACCTCCCCCACCTGTCAGATAACACTTTCATTCGTGCTGTGTCACAGTCATTAATCCATGAATTAATTAACGGGGAAATGATATTTTAATGTTTCCTTCTCTTGATTGTCAACTTGATTGGATGGAGAGGAATACAGGAGGTTTGTAAAGCTTGCCTCTGGGTATGTCCTTGAGGGTCTTTCATTAGATTAACTAAGGGAGGAAACCCAGCTGAATGTAGGTGGCACCCTCCTTAGGCTATGGATCCAGAGAGAATAAAAGAAAAACAAAAAAAAAATCTAGCCTCCTCTCCTCTCCTCCTCTCCTCTCCTCTCTCCTCCTCTCCTCTCCTCTCCTCTCCTCTCCCCCCCCTCTCCTCTCCTCTCCTCTCCTCTCCTCCTCTTTCTCCTCTATCCTCTCATTCTTATTTCTTCTTCTTCTTCTTCTTCTTCTTCTTCTTCTTCTCCTTTTCCTTCTCCTTTTCCTTCTCCTCCTCCTCGTCCTCCTTGTCCTCCTCCTTGTCCTCCTTCTCCTCCTCCACTGACTTCTCTTTTTCTTCTTTATCATCTCTTCTTTTTCTTCATCATCATCATCATATCTTTTTTTTTCTTCTCTTCTACCATGAAATAACTGTTTGCTACACCATACCCTCTCCACCATAATGGACTGAAACATCTGAAATAGTAAGCAAACGACTTTCTTTCTCTGTATTGTTTTTCTGGGGTATTCTGTCACAGCAACAGGAGAGTAGCAAATACATTCAGTCTGTCACTTCTGACTCCAAGTAATAGTTGAATCCAAATCAAACTCTATTCATTCACCGAAGACATTCCTTTCTTCCCAGGTACTTTAGGCTCATGTTTCAGCAATGAACATTGTCTCCTTCTCTGTCCAGCATCCAGGAGATGAGGGAACCTTTGCTCAGAGCAGCTTAGGAGCTTTCTTTGAAAGTTTTTGTTGCCATTTTGCTTAAGCAGTCCAAGTTACCCATCTGAGAATGCTTCCTTGGTACTTCTTGAGCTTATAGCTACCTTTTGATGGATCCCAACATGTTGTGGTATAATTTAAAAAAGGCACCCAACCTAGTTCCCACTCTTGCACAGATCCGAGATCTCTGGTTGTTTCTCTGCCACTTTCACACACTGTCCCCTTGGCAGTTGTTATCAAGCCTGAGACTCACGTCACCATGGCCTCACATCACGCTAGCCCCAAGCATTCTATAGCCTAGCACTGCTTCCTGTCACAGACTCTGTTCACACCCCCAACACCCAGTTAGGTCGAGACTCAAAAATTGGAACCCAACAACCAGATTTATATGTTAAGTGCTATGTTATATGTGTATGTACAATACATCCACACAATTAACTTACAACTAATTGATAAGGATATAAACCACCCACCTAGATAAATAGTTTGCTCATCTAGACACACAAAATCCTGTACACATCCATCCCTTAAGAATATTCATAACAACCTGTATCTATGTAAAGATGCGCGGCGATGACCGTTCACATCTGCTTCCATGTTGCTTCTCCTGCTGCTCTGCCCTCACTCTGGTCTCCTCTCCTTGCTAAAGCTTTTCTTCTGCCCATCCTTCCCTCTCCAATGACAGGCTTCATTCTATTCTTACCTGCCTTCACCTTCATAATGGCATCCACCTACACCAACAGACTGAACTAACACATCCAAATGAAGATTATTACCTACTTAGATGTTAATAAACTTAGTTGTTTTGCATACTTTGCCATTTCTCTGTGAAACACTAACTGCCTTACATTCCAAGCAAGTGAGTTGATGCCAAGTTCCTAGCACTAAGCAGTTCAGACACACTTCTTTATTGTTTGGTTTCATACTTCTGATGATGTATTCTTCAGTTCCTTATCTGCTGTAGTTAACACTTTAGAGTAAGAACCCTGATTAATTACAAAAGAATAGAGAAGCACGAGGGTAGATAGGTTGAGAAAGAGTGTTAAGTTACCCTGAGGAAGTTAAAACCTGAGTAGGTTGACTGGACAATGAAAGAGGTAAGAAGTCATGAATTGGAATGGGGGAAGAGAAAAGTAAGAAGGGAAGGAGACAGGAAGAGAAGAGGAAGAAAGAGATAAAGAGAGGGATAGATTGATAGGCCAGATAGCTGCAGGGATCTGCATGATTTTGAGCACATGCATTGAGCGTTCATGTTTTCTATCATCCCTGGATTCTTATGTAGGCACCCAGGATTTCCAACTCTGGTAGTCATGCTTGTATGTTATGTACTTAACAACAGAACCATCTTCCCAATGCTGCTTAGTATCTTAGTTGTTACTCAGGATGCAAAAATTCCTACTTCCCCCAGTCTGTGCCAACCTTTAAAATACTAAGCAAGCCAGGGTAATAAATTAGCAAGCCGCATGGCCCTTATATCACACCAGACTAATAGGTCTTCGGCTTAATAATATAAGGAAAGGATCAGACCCCAGTGATCTTTAAGACTCTTCTAACTTAGGCTTTAGAAAATAAACAAGAGACAGAAAGTGACCCACAACAGAGGTTAAAGGGAAATGGCATTATCCTAGTGAGACAGAGATGGGTGAGTGACCATCAGCTAGCTGTCTCTCCTGGTCCTGCCTGACTACTGAAGAGAGTCAGGGCATGAAGATGTACTGGATAGCTCTATAACCCATCCAATACAGACATTCTGCCTGCTCTCTGAGGTTCAATAAACTAACATTTATGTGTTTTGTCCCTACTCACTGTATTGGAGAATCAGAAGAATGGAAGCCAGTACTGCATCCCCAGCTATGGAGGATAAGGGCAACCTTTCTGTTTATCTTCACCATTTATCAGTTCCCAATCGGAGGACCCAGGGAAAATGTCAGCTCAATATTTTTTGCTAAATCCCTTCACTTAATCTAAAGATAAGGTCAGTTGTGCTTCCACTCAACAAGGTACTGTGGGCTGTTTATTTAAAACACCAATAAACCTGTAGGCATCTGTGGACATTGCAAAGGACCAAACCAGAACTGAGAATTAAGCTGGTTAATAAATCCTGCCAACAAGCTATTAAAGGGGACTATTGAACAAACAAACAAACAAATGCAAAAGCAGTGGAAGGTTATGGATCTCTTGAAATTTTGAGAATCTCTAAATCTAAAAGAGAAACTTCTCTGTGTTTTTGATGGCTTGCTTTGTTTTAAAACGTTTGACTTTTTTTTCTTGTAGACAATTTAGACAATTACTTGTATGTCTTACCTCAAACTCAGGGAACAGTCTTTGAGGCTCAAGTGTAGGCTTTAAGAGAAACATATTGGGAAGCAAGTATTGGTTCCAATTTTCTATGCCTAAAATATTTCTATTCCTGTGTGTGTGTGTGTGTGTGTGTGTGTGTGTGTGTGTGTGTGTGTGTGTGTGTGTGTGTGTGTGTGTGTGTGTGTGTGTGTGTGTGTGTGTGTGTGAAGGGGGAGTTGAGACAGGGTGCCATTAGTCTAGGCTAGACTTGCACTTGCTCTTTAGGCAAAAATAACAAAAGTTGCTATTATTGCTGATTGGAACCCATGGATCGCTGAGAAGCAGTCCCCTGTCCTGTCATGTGATTTATGTACACAAGTGTCTATGTAAATGCATACAAGGTTGTACATAACATTATCCAATTGGCTTCCTGCTTGTTTGTAAATGGCGTATCTGTGCACATGTCTGTATGTGTGGATGTGTGTATGCATTTGTGGAGAAGCCAAATGTTGTGTCTTCCTGAACACTCTCCAGCTAATTTTGTTGAGACAGGGTCTCTCAGTGAACCTGAGACTTGCTGATTTGACTAAAGTGGATGGCCGGCAAACTTCAGAGATCTGATTCTGCCTCTACCGGCCCTGGGGTTACCCATGTACAGTGTCACATCTCAATTTCATGTTGGTTCTGAGGAAGTGAATTCAGATGCTCAAGCTAGCACAAAATATGTTTTTATCATTGAGTGATCTTCCCAACCAGGGTGGCTATCTATCATTAGATCCCAGTCTCTCCATGTTAAGGAAAATACATCATCTTGGAAAAGTTACCAAGTTACTAAAGTATATTGTGACACATGGCAGCTTGCTAAGCCCCTGAGCTGTGTGTTGACAGTAATATTGTGAGAATGTTTCCATCTACCTCTTCCTTTCTTCCTTCTAACCTAGCCAAGGACAGCTTAGTGTCAGGTTTTTGCTGAGTGCTGAGGATTTTACGTGACAGAGAAGGATTTTCACCCGTGGTAGAATTGAAGTAAAAATGTTAGGCAACTTGAATAATCCAGGCTTCTTTTGGTGTCAAGGCCTTCCCAGTCATATCTATTGATAACCCATGAGTTTTACAGTCTCCTATTGAAGACTTGGTCCTCAGTGGAGCAAAGTTCACCAAAGCAAAGGCTTTGGAGAAGAGTTTAGGGTCATGAAGACTTTGACATCTCTATTGGATTGAGCCATTGCTAGGTTTGTAACAGGATAGTCTTCTAGCTCATTATGGAACCTTGGGAAGTAACAATGATGAAGAGAATGTTGTCTAGGGGACTGCATCTTGCTCCTGTCCCTTGCTGTCTTTGCTTTTGGACTGCTGTAAAGTGAGAGGTTCTTCTGACTTTTGTCCCCACCATGACATTCTGCATTGATACAGGCTCAACATAATGGGTCCAAGTCACCATGGGCCAAGACCCCAGGAACTGTGAAATCAAATGGATTTTCTCTCTTTAGGTTGTCTTTCTTGTGTATTTTTACAGTGGTGTGAAGCCAATGAACTTGAGGCTGCGTGCAGTTTGATTTCAGATGGGGAAGAAGGCCAAGGCCATTCCTTAACACATACATATCTCCTCATTAGAGCCTGGTTTTCTCCTTTGGGGGCTAGCTGACCTTCCCCCTGGGCCTCCCTCAAACTTCTTGAAGGACATAGCCCTCTCTGGGTTGCCTCTTCCCTCAGCAATGACCATTTGTACTTCACAGGGGCAGACTCTCCCTACCACACCATAAACCTGCAGGCCCTGCAGAATCAATGCCCACTTACAGCTGCTAATGCATTAATAACAGAAACGTCCCTGGCCATGACCTGCCTGAGTCATTACCCACCTATCATAGGAGGCAATTTCAAGCAGATTGACTAGCAATCGGTGTCCTCCCCGGCGTCCATGCAGGAGGACACATGGCTGCCTTCACAACCCCTGAGCAGATGGCCAGAGCACGTAATTGCTCACCTCAGCCAGTGTAGGTCTGGCTCCAGGCTAGGGAACCTCCATGTCTTGCATGCAAAGCTGAGCTCTCTTACCCTGGGGCACTGATCCAAATGCATCAGCCTTTCATTTCAAAACAGAATCCAAGCTCACACTGACCTTCTTTGTGCTGGTTTTGAACTTAATGCACAAGCAAGTCTCTGAAGATATTGAGAGAAGAGGCTTCAGTGTACCTGAGGCGCTCAACACTTATGGCTGTCCTGCAGTCACTTGTAAACACTATCATAATCTGTGCTCCAAAGCTGAGGTCACCGTAGGCTTCTACCATTATGGTTTTTGTCCCAGTGCATTTCCCATCACTCATAGTCATGACTGTGGACCTAGGGGAATGGCGTAGGAGGTAAAGTGCTTACTGCATAAGCATGAGGACCTGAGTTCAGATCTCAGCACCCACCTAAAATCCTGCTAATCAGCATGTACCTGTAACCTCAGTTATAGCTGGGGATTAGGGATAGGCAGGTGCTAGTGGCTGGCTGACCAGCTAGTGAAGCTGAAACATCAAGCTTCAGGTACAGTGATAGATTTTGCTTCAAAAGACAAATTGGGCTGGTGGGATGGTTCAGTGGTTAAGGCACCTGCTACCAAGCTTGAGCACCTAAGTTGTATACGCCTGGCCTACCAGTAGAAGGGGAAAACCAACTCCTAAAATTAAGTCGTCTGTCCTCTGTCCTCCACATGCATACAGTGACACACGTGTGTGCACATAGTCTCTCTCTCTCTCTCTCTCTCTCTCTCTCTCTCTCTCTCTCACACACACACACACACACACACACACACACACACACACACACACACAAAAGTGGCATGACGGATTAAGCTAACACCCGCACTCTTTGCCCTGTATTCCTAGCATGTATCCTTGATGCCAGTTTGAGTTTGTGACTTGAAGTTTGTAAGCCTTTCTTCCTTGGAGCAAATCCCTGGTCATAAACATGAGTAATCCTCAAGTGCAGTGATCTGACATTTCCTTAGTATGACAAGGTTTGCAAAAGGAACACCTTAAGGGTTGGCTTTGGCTCATGCTTATAGAGGTCTAGTCCATCCAGGTGAGGAGTACATGGCAGACCAGAACAATTTACATCATAGTCTGTGGTAAATAGGAGACAGGGACATGGGGAGTGGGGGAAAAAGAGAGAGGGAGGGAGTAGGAGATGGAGCAGGAAGGGGAAATTGGGAGTCTGTGAGAACAAGATGGGCAGCAGAGGCAGAGTGAATGAATATGTGCCTTTATGGTCGTTCCAGCTAGCTTTCTCGACCCTATCTCCCCATGCCAGTCTTTACTCTAAGGCATGGTGTCACCCATAGTCACAGCACACCTCTCCAGCACATGCTCCCTTATTCTTGCATAGAAATAGCTTCACAGACTCACCCATGACTATGCTTTACTATATCAGCTCTTAGCCATCCCATCAAGTTGCTACTCAAGCTTAACTAGAATAGATAAAGGATCTAAACCCATGGGAACTTGGCTATGCACTGTTAGCAGTTCTTAAAATGGTTGGTAGCGGTCTGTGATCAGCTCTTTGCAATCTGGGCTTCCAACACTTTTGACTTACCCATCTCTGAAGAAAATGGAGGCAAACCCATTTTTGAATATGTGGCTCCAAGAAACTCACAGAAAAGGGAGAGACCATATCAAGATTACCTTACTCTATCACAGATTAATGTTCAAAACTGGAAGTGTTTCAAAAGGATCCTCCTGTCTCTAGCTCTCTTGTGCTTGGGCTTCAAGCACTTACACCATGCCTACACTTATCTGCCTATTTACATAAATGTTGGGAATTGATTTCCTTTCTCAGCTATCTGGGCTATACCCCCAATCCTCCTTCAGACATTGTTTCAGAGACAGGTTCCTTTTACATTCTGAATCTGTGCTGGATGCTCTGTTATTCTTTGGCAATAGCAAGGAGATTCTGAAACTCTGAGGTCTGCTGGTGCCCCATGCAGTCCAGGTCAATGCTTATACCCATGAGCTCTCGTAGGAGAAGGCTGTTCTATGCACTGTGTTCTCAGAAGAACTTCATTGAGCATACACATTCAAAATGGCTTTGGGAAATTCTATCAGGGGGATTCTCAGAGCTGTGCACTGCAAGGTCAGACAAGCTGCGAGCTGTGATTATTATGGCTGCATAGACCAATATGTCCTATCCATGAGTTCATTTGGATTCTAGAAAAGGAGGCAGCTATCCTCAAGGGTCAAGTGCTGACTTTGAGACAAACATATGGAAACTCAAGTATTGGCTTTCTGATTACCATGTCTGAGCCTCTTTCTCTCTCTCTCTCTCTCTCTCTCTCTCTCTCTCTCTCTCTCTCTCTCTCTCTGTCTGGGTGTGTGTGCATGTGCATGTGCACGTGCACACCCCCACCCAA
Source organism: Rattus rattus (assembly GCF_011064425.1). Lineage (NCBI taxonomy): Eukaryota > Metazoa > Chordata > Mammalia > Rodentia > Muridae > Rattus > Rattus rattus. The sequence goes on along the minus strand of NC_046162.1, from coordinate 15,725,345 downwards.
ACACACACAGAAGTATGTGTCTGTAAAGTTAGGGAATTGAGAAACAGTGCCATTGGCCAAAGCTGTCCTTGAACCTGCTATCTAGCCAAAGATAGCTTTTATTTTCTGGTCCTCCTGCCTCTTATCTCCCAAATACCAAGTGTTGGAGAAATATGTGTGTCCTAAAGCCTCTAATTTGTGTACTGTTAGGGACTGAGCCCAAGATCTTGTCCATGCTAGAAAAGCACTCTATCGACTGGGCTATCTCTTAAGCCTGTTTTTTAACCTTGATTAGCCTCAGTTTCTTCTTATGTCTTGATGCCAACAGTAACTTCTAGTGTATCAGTTGTCAATCTGTGGGTCATGATCCCATTAAGGGTTGAATGGCCCTTTAACAAGGGTCATATATCAGACATCCTGTATAACAGATATTTATTATTACCACTCTAAATTATTACAAAATTATAATTATGAAGTAACAACAAAAATAATTTTGTACTTGGGTATCATTATAACACAAAAATCTGTATTAAAGAGTTGTACCATTAGGATGGCTGAGAACCACTGCCCTAGTGTGAGTGTGTGTGTGTGTGTGTGTGTGTGTGTGAAAAGAGAGAGAGAGAGAGAGAGAGAGAGAGAGAGAGAGAGAGTTAGAGAGGGACAAAGAGACAGAAAGACACACAGAAAATTCTTTTAGTGCTTAAGAAGAATGTCTGCTAATGGATGCTTTAGGGAAGTGTTGGACCCCAGGAATAACACTTTGGCATTGGTAAGTTCAGCAAAAGACTATGTTACAGACTCTTCTGCTTGAGTTTAGGAAAGATCTTGCTGCTTCTGATAAGAAAAGAAGAGGACACAGTCGGCAAGCATCTAGGGGTAAACCCATGACCTTGGGGGGACATGGAACCCAAGGAAGGCAAGGGAGATTACCAACATTCACTCCAAAATTTTATTTCTTTTGTAGTTTTCCTCTCTGCCTTGTCCATGCCATTTTATACCCCAGCCGTGTAAACCTTATGATTAAAATGTTATGGCAGGGCATATTTTATGAAACTTTGTAGAGCACTGGATTGCCATCTAGGCCCGTGCAGCAACCCATTCCTTCCATATTATGACCTAGTGGGTGTGCTTTGCTCATTATTGGCATTATAGACAAGGACATGGAAACATGGAGAGGTTGGTAAGAAATCATCATAGTTGGAGTTCATTCTGATGATGGAGAAGATTGTGGGTATGGAGTGGAGGTGATGTTGGAGTGATTGTAAAGATTAGGAAGAGGATGATGGGGATAATGCCAGAGATGATAGTGGAGATGGATTTGAACTCTAGGCTTTTCTTTTTGAGAGTCCACACTCTAGGATCTTTTCCAAACACTTGTCTTACACTGAGACAAAGTACTGATGACTTTGATTCTCATGACATCACAACCACTGATGCATCTGGGCTTCTGTGGACTGTGAAGTTGAGAATTTTATTGTCTAGGCCCTTGGCTAGTCCTGGGTCATATTTATAACTCTGTTTCTCAAGTAAGGGAAATGAAATGGGTGATTACTATGATTTAAAAAAGTAGACAACTGTGTATTTTTCTGTTCTCTATCTCTTTTCCAAGCAAACAAACAAAACAAAACAACCAACAAACAAAAACATAAAAAATAATTCTCAACAACAACAAAAACAAGGAGAAAGTATACTGCTCTATAATATAGATGTCTTTCTGTATGTTTATGTGTATGTAAATACATGTAAATATGTACATGTATGCATGCAGATTAGTATTGTTGATATTCACAAAATTTATTGCAAAAATTATGAAGATGGGAAAATAAAAAGTGGTTTATAACATTTGATTCAAAATTTTTAAAAATTTGGTTTTTTATTAAAAGCATGTGGTCTGCCACAGCATGATGAGAACCATAGTTGATCCCCAACTCCTCTTTTGCATTTCAGTCCACACACAAAGCATAATGCTTTGAGGAGCCTATAGCGACCCCTACAAAGTCATGTGAGTCTTCAGTCATAAAAATTGTTCTATAGTACTGGGGGGATTTACCAAACCCTCCAGCCTTCTCTAAGAATTTTGATCAGGAATGTAGTCAATGGCAATAAATGAGAACCAGATCTTTACGCTGGTCTGTGATATCCTTCTTCACAGGAGTCGATATCTGACCATTTCAAGCAGGTAGCCATATCACCTCACAAATCCATTCAACATTAGTGCAGAATGCTCTCCTAATGCCTGGCATGACACTCTACATAGAAACACAGTAGAGTATTTCTGGAACTCCTGGGGCACATGGCTTCCAGAATAAAGATATATTAGACAAATAATCATATGCAGATATATGATTATAGATTCAGTTCAGTGAGCTCACAGAAAGTATGCTGGAAATGTGGTAGTTTGATGTGGGAATCAAGGTACTAATACTTGAGTATAGCCAGTCTAGAAAATAGGCTTTGGGTCGAGGTGAGGCATTTGATGCTTTGAAGAAAACCAGAGAATGTGTGCTTGAAACAGAAGTCTGGATGGGAGCCGAAGGGTGGAACCGAGGAGTAGTTACAGGAAAGAGATGTGTCAGGATAGAGATTTTACACTGGACCCTGTTACAGAGAAGCCTCAAGGAATATGAAAAAGCAAAAATATGATACTGCCTTTATCTCATCAATATTACTATGGCTAAGGTAGTGGAAAAGGCTTGGGAAGAAGGAGTAGCCTAGGCATAGTTAAGACATTGTTAGAGTCTTAGCCTCAGACAGTCTTAGAGGGAAGGAGGACAGTAGTTGGTGACAGAGCTGTACTTATGGACATAGAATGAAATTAATGTAATATATCTGTGTATTTATCCTGATTATTTAATTTTTATATGTATTTATCCTTGATCTATTCTCATATATTTACCTATCTCTTATCTATCTATGTCTAACCTTATTATCTATATTTATCATCTATTATATCTCTATCATCTACATGTCTATTGTCTGTCAACTATTTGTTGTTTTGTATTTACCTGGCATCTATCAACCATCCGACTATCTCTATATGTATTTGCTATAATCTGACATCGCCCTATTTATCACTTATTTAATGTGTATAAAATCTAACTATTGACTCAATACACTGTACAAAAGTGTTATTAGAATATTCATAGTCTTAACCAAATCATAACATTGTGTTTCTTTTATTTTTTCACTTTTTAATTATTTCGTATACCTTGGGGTAGGAGAGAGGGTTCCTTCCACTCCCACTTCCAATAGCTTGGAAGCAGTCTGCATGGTTTCTGCTGTCCCTGCAGTCTTCCCTGTTGCCCTGAATGACTCCATTTGTTTTGCCCAAGTTTCTCACACTTTGAAGTCTGACATTCTTAATAGTTCTGTCACTGTGTCAAACAGGCTGCTGAAAAGATACAAGTGATGCCTGCAGGAGATGGGGCCATCTCAGCAGTTTGTGTAACACCAACAGGGTGTGAGGGAACGGGAAAATAATTAGTTTAGCTAGATGTAAATGGAGAATTGGGGAAGAACCTGCACATGTGTGGCAGCCTGTTAGGCAAGGCAGCCTGCATCGTTGAAAGTTTGAGGATGAAAAATTGACTCAGCAGCTATGCAAATGAAAGCCCTATGAAGAGACTCATGGTGACAGGGAAAGTAGCGAAAGTAGCATGACCTGAATCCAACCCACCCGCATTTACGGAGGGTTTTACGTACCTGTCACCATTTGAGGATTTTGAGATCAACTGAGGGGGAAACTAATGGTAAGACACCAAAAAGGGCACAGACTAAAGGTGAAGAACAATGTTTCCGAGTGTGTGACTTCTTCAAGCAGAGATTACAAAGGCTGAGCAGCAATTATAACCCACAGGAGCAGGCGAAAGTGCTAGATACATCAGGACTAAGCTGAATACGGAGAATTAGCCAGCTCTGTGATAGTCGTTAATTTTCTTCACCTCTCTAGGCATCAGCTCTCTTTTTAATAAAACATTTCTTTCACAGTAGGGGTTGTCGTTGCTTTTCCATGCATGCATGTGCACTGCACACATGCACACATTTGACTACCTCAAAGCCATCTTAGAGGTGCCAGCAATTGGAGGTGGGCAAGAAAATGCCTGCTATTAGTTATTAATGCGCTTTCTAGGAATATGATCATTTTATGAATGTTTACTACCAAGTCAGCATAAACTATGACCCTGCTTGGAAAAGTTACTAGGTATTGGAAAACACACACACACACACACACACACACACACACAGAGAGAGAGAGAGAGAGAGAGAGAGAGAGAGAGAGAGAGAGAGAGAGAGAGAAAGAGGTGTCTTATCTTGAGGCTGGGAGGCAGCTCAGTTGGTAATTGCTTGCTACACAAGCATGAGGAGATGTGTGTGATCCCCAGAACCTGTATGTAAAACAAGTCAGGTTTGGTGGCACATGTACAAACCTAACTCTTGGGTAGGTAGACAGGTAGGCCCCTGAGAATTGCTGGCCTGTTAGCCTAGCAAAATTGCTAATTACCAGTTAGAAGTGAGAGACCATGTCTGAAAAACCAAGGTAAAAGATGTCCTGAGAAACACTTGCACTTCACTTCTGGCCTCCACAGCACACAAATATACACAATTGTATACGTATGCACCAGTGCATCCACCAAAGGGTACACGTGCCCTACTCCCACAGACACAAGGATAGATCCTTCATTGATCATGACCCTCTCTTCCAAATGTTCGGTAGGCCTATGATAAATGTATTGGTTGTGTTTCACCAAGGCTGTGCCCTTTTCATGGTTCATCATGGTCATCTAAAACCTTACTGAGATCTGGGGAGATAGGGTGGTGGGCAAAAGTACCTGCCATCCAGGTATGAGGACTTCACTGAGATTCTAGCATACGTGTAAAAGGGCGGAAAGCAGATAACTACAAGCCTAGCATTGCGGAGGAGTGGTGACCAGGGCTCAAATCTCAAGGGAAAGTGGTGGAGACTGATAGAGCTGGACAGTCAGCATCCTCTCTAGCCAACTTACTCATCCTTGGGGGCATGGATACCTCCAGCCTCCCCGCCCCCATCTACACACAGCCACACTCACCGAATAAGCCCTTATTGAGAAGATCCCTGGAGTGATTCTGTGGCCAATACCCCTACTGTTGCCATTGCAGACACCCTTGTATGGTTCAATGCTGCTTTCTTTTTGCATGTCTTATTCATAACATTTTATATCCATTTTGCTTTGTTTCTTTTTTTTGTTTTTAACCATATCCCTTGACCATTTCCCATCCAATTGTATGTATCTGAAGGCTCTTTTAACATTTTAAACTAAGAAAGCAAAAGTCAGAGATGGGAACGTATCTGCTTTCCTTTGCTGTATTTAGTTTAAAGACCAATGACTGTGGTGAACATCTCTAATCCCAGTACTTGTGGGACAGAGGCACCTCGAGTTCAAACTAAGATCTTGCCTTAAAAACAAAAGAGGCAATCCAGCCATGATGGTGCATGCTTGTAATTCCAGCACAGGAGAGCTGGGACAGGGAGATCAAAAATTTAAAGTTATCCTTGGCTACATAGCGTTTGAGGACAGGCTGTGCTACATGAGACCCCCCATCTCAACAAAACAACAACAACAAAAACCTAATGTCTGAATGTGTGTTTAAATTCATATATTATAAGCAGTATAACTTGGCTTTAAAATTACATTATATGGGGGAGGGCTTACATTGTATAAACCAATGCTTACAAACTTGTAGAGATTTTACAGGTTTAAAAGCTGCTTGAGGCCATTGATCAGTTTTGCTAGTTTTTCTTCTAGCTACTTAACTTGAAGACATGTGAAAAAAAAGTCCCCCACCCCCACACCCCCACGCTGACCCTAAGAAAGCCTTGCTTCCTCATATTCAGAAGGCTAATGGGCAAAGTGAAGTAAGGTAAAGTTTTGAAGACTAGGGTAGGAAACAAGGGCTGGACACTGAGTGAGATTTTAACAGTTGGACCAATTTGCTTTGATTAAAGAAAGACTTAAGACCTAGAAACAAGGTAAGTATTACTCTAGGGTCATTGAAAAATAACAGGGAGCTGTCTCAATGAGAAAAAGGACTCTCCAGAGAAGTATTTTTTAAGGCAACTGAATATTTCAGAATAGCCCTTGTATATTGAAAAGGTAGGGTCTGCCTCTCCTGTGCTCGAGCACTCTTCAACCCAGGTATTTGGCCTAGATCAGAGGGAGTCTATACCTGGGTTTGGTAAAATCAGGCTTCAAGCTTCAGGCAGGCAAATAGATTTTCCCTGTTTGCCAAGACTGCTTAGTAAAGGCCCCCTGCAGTTCTATTGAGAAGAATTCATCCGTGCTCAGCAAGAATGTGCTGTGATTGATTGAAAATGTCTTGCAGGAACACAGAAGGTGGAGTGAAGTCTTCCATTCTACTCTAGACTGGAAGGCATTTTCCCTTGTGATCATAGACAGGGAGCCATTTTCTTCTGGAGACTGTATGTACTTGTCTTGGTGACTAACCATCTCTGTGAATTAGGTTCATGTTATTGTCAAACAAGAGAGAAAAATGTCATCTCAGAGTCCCAGGAGCATGTTCCCATTCAGATGGCTTTACTTATCAGACTTCTAACCAACTCTCTTTTCAACATGATAGTTTAATTGTAATAATTTTATTCTTGGGAATTTATCTAGGGAATTTTGTTTTTATAAGGTTCAATTCATTTATACATTAGATTCTGCAGTAGATTTTACTATTAAATGTAAGGAAAAAGCAGAGGTGCATGGCTTGGTTCCATCCAGTTCAGAAAAAGCTAATTAGAATGGGACTTAGTGGCTATCCTAGCTTTGAATCTTGGGGTCACAAATGTGAGGTCTTTGTGTTGTGGTCTCTGTTTCATTCTTGAATCCTTCTAAACAGAAGTTCCCATCAGAGATGAGAGGAAGGTGCAGAAACACACTCTCGATAAATACACCTAGGGAAAAGGACATTCACCTAACTGACCCTATTAATCATAATAAAAGAAGTAGTAAAATATTATTAAATAAATACTAAATAAAAATGGAGATATATAGGAATAGCTTACTTGCTTTGTGATAGTTTATACCTTATGGCGCCTTTGTTTGGGGTATTGTGTGTTTTTATGAATTTGCCCTGAATGCTAAGTGGAGAGATGGAGGGAGTCTGACCCTATTAATCATAATAAAAGAAGTAGTAAAGTATTATTAAATAAATATTAAATAAAAATGGGAGATATATAAGAATAGCTTACCTGCTTTGTGATAGTTTGTAGTTTATGGAGCCTTTACTGTTTCTCTCTCTCTCTCTCTCTCTCTCTCTCTCTCTCTCTCTCTCTCTCTCTCTCTCTCTCTGCTTTGGTTTGTTTCGGGTATTGTGTGTTTTTATGAATTTGCCCTGAATACTAAGTGGAGAGATGGAGGGAGTCCGTGCTGGAGGAATAGTTACAGGGGTGTCGGAGTTAAGCCGACATCTTTGCAGCAAGCCTCTGGCAGTTGTAAATTTCTTGACCACCCTGACTTCCTGTCTCTTCATCTGACAGTGGATATGCAAGCAGTGTCAGCTCCATTAGAAGTTAGAGATGTCATGGCTCAGATAAGCGAACACCTAGTAGAAGTGAAATATGAGGTGAGCTAGAACCTTACCTCCTTCCTAAAGAACCGTTGGACCTTATCTTCTGCCTTGAACTGAGCTTATGGTCCCCAGAGGACTGAGTTTAGTGTCTCAAACTAATCTCCAGCTCTGGCTTGGTCTCTGACTACTTCCAAATGTCCCTCTGTATCAGTCTCTTCATGTCAAGCTATCTCTAAAGAACTGGGAAGCTGGCTGCTGACCTGGCAGATGTGGAGACAATTTCTGTTGTAGAGCAGGGTCCTTATTGTAAAGCAATGTGGTATGCTAGGCTAAGTGCATAGAAGGTCAAAGAGAATATGGAAAGTCCATGTGTGATGATCATCTTCCATGAATGGTGGTAAAGGTGCTGTGAGCCTGGTCAATGCTATTTCATGTTCAGTTTTACTCAGTGAGGATCTACTGTATGGAATTAAGGTGCAGCTCAGCTATAAGGTTCTTACCTAGCATGCATGAAGGCCTGGGTTCAGTTCCAAGTGTCTGCCCTACAACCGCAGGCTAATCCCACTTCCTCCTTTCCCATTGTGATTGAGGATAGTTTACAGCAGGCTCTCTGAAAAGTCCATTGAGGAAAATGTTATAATCAGGATAGAAGAATTCATGCTCCTCCTCCAGTTCAAATTCATGCCAAGTCTCTAAGAGGATAGCAGATTTATAAAGCCACAAAGCAAGAAATTGATCCTTTAGAAACTGTTTTTCTGTGACTACCTGACACAGATAATAACAAGCAATTTTATCTAAGTAATTCAGATAATATTGCTCTGTGGTATGTGGAATACCATATTTTACTATCAGACATCTTTGATTAATATTGTCTGATTGTGATTAGGATCTCTTCGTGCTTAGCATAGATAATATTTGATGGATATCTCATTATTCTACACCTCTACTAGATGTCTTCCCATTCCAACACACAAATATACACATGTTCCCTTCGGTCCATTGTTGCAAGCCATGGAAGGGATTATATCAAAGAGTCCTTGACACGATGTTACTCTTTTGATAACGTATCATATTTCAAAGTTTATCAGCATCCTCTCCCTGGAAATCCCTAAAATTATTATTCAGGTTTCACCCAGGATCTGAATTATGTGACTGGAGAGACATTCAGAGTATGTGTGGAAATGAAGTTTAGACCGAGAGACTCCTCCTTTACATATACTTCAGGAAAAACAAGGTAAGTTTGGTAGAATGCCCCAGGGGTGTGCCTGTATGGGAATTTGAACTTCTTATAGGCATATTATTTGACTTATATTAATATTTATGTTTGAGAGCTGCAGCTTAATACAGTTAAAGCAAAGAATAATCCTTACACCCATGGAACACTTGAACTGAACACAGCCCTTCCTTTCTTTTAAAGAGTACTTTAAAGGCTGCAAATCCCCCAGTGTGGCTACCAGACTGTGTAATTCCATATTCATTGCTTTTCTAAGTCTCACAATTGCACCCAAGAGACCCCGAGAAGGTCTGTTCTTCTCTGAGAAGTACATGTCTGTCCAACGTTTCAGAATTGTGATCATTAATACTGTTTGTGCTTGCTTTGGAGAGCAAAGGACGATTTGAATCCTGTAGGCATTTATCAAAACCTGCTTCTGATTTCCCGCTATGGTAACAGGTGTGAGCTAAGATTTCTTCACTGAATGCCTGAGCGAAGAACACATAACCATCATAACCCAGGAGAAAGAAAGACGGTTCAGTGATGGGTGGTGAGTGAAACCAATATAATCATAGAACTGGCTAACTCCTAGAGAGCAGAAGGCAGGGGCAGGCCCACAGGATTAAATGGAAGGGTCAAAACAGAGGATTTTGGTAGATCTCATGGGAAAGGTCTTGGAGACAAACCTCCATAAGTTTGTTATCTTATTGAGAATCCAGTATATGCCTACCACTGTGCTTCTGCAGAAATGAAAGGGTAGCCAGGCATTCCAATGTTCCTGGAATTAAAGACTTTTGTACTAGCCAGCAGACCTTGTTCTTGCTAGCAAAAGTCAATCATTCCACATTGAAAGAACAGCTCAGAGACTGTTGAAGATGTTGTGTGCATGATGACCAATCCATTTTGTCTGCCGAATGATCAGATTGAAAGCTACCTACAAGGTGGGTAAAGCCTGTATTTATGAGGATGTTTCCAGAAGCAGTGAGATCATCGATATTTTCACCTAGAGAAATGGTTTGACCAATTGATGAATTCCAAAGTTGAACACCCTATTGGCCCATGGTAGAACTGTGGGAGGGGAGAGCTGGTTGGAGGTAGTAGGTCATTGGAATGTGCCTTTGAAGGATGTGTCTTCCACTGTCCCTCCCTCCCCAGCCAGTCTGTCCTGTTGATTTCCTGCCTGTCTGCAGCTCAGAAATGCTAGTCTAACGATCATGGACCCAAACTTTGAAAACTGACAGAAAAATCTCTAAGTTGGTTTTCTTGGTTTGTTTTGTAGTTTGTTTCCACAGCCATATAAGTAGGACTAATCCCGTGGGTGTTCCTGAGTGGGGAGAACCTAACTCTCTTTAGTGTGAGGAAGAAAGTTGAGTGTGATGGCCCAGCTACAAAGTCACTTCAAAGTATACTAAGTGCAAGAAGTCATGAATGGGGGAGTGTAACTGCATATCTGGAGACCCTCTGATAGCACTACACCAGGAGAACAAAACTAACATGGCAGAAAGCAGATCAGAAATGGCCGAAGATGCACTGGCTCAGTTGCAGAATGCTTACTCTTTCTCTGGCCCCTAAGACCTTATTTAGCTTACAATTTGTGTTATAACTGTTATCAAAAGATGGCTTTTTTAAACATCAGTGTTACTATTTCATTATTTTGGAAGTCAGAAATCTCCAGTCTGTCTCCACAGGCAGAAATTAAAATGTCCACACAGCTAGATTACTCCTGAAGCTTTTGCAAGGAAAGGACCATTCATTTAGGACCATTCTCTTGTATTTCCCTGCTTCTAGAAGTTGTCTCCCTGCCTTGCCCAGTGGCCAATTTCTGTCCTCAAATTTTGTTGAGTTCTTTGCATATAAAGGAAGCAATGCTAGCTGTTTTTCCATCTGCCTCTGTCACTTTCAGGAACTTATGTTGTCATTTTGATGCCCTCCCCCAACCAACTCACAGAAGTCTTTCTGTGGGATGAGCCAATCTTCACCCTTTGTGTGCACTACTGTGCAAAAAGTTCAGATTTTGGGAGTAGAATATGAACACCTCTTGGGGCCATTTTACTACCTACCATGAACATAGTAAAGATGTCATATTAAACTCAAAGAATAATTGAAAATTACCTAATTCCTTTTCAGTGAAACCATGCTGGTGTGCTTGTAGTTTAGGAAGCTCTCTGGTCTGATGAGGATTGAGAGACTGAATAAATTATAAAATATATACATATCAGTGTTTCATAGTTGCGGAGGCTGAGAAGACCAAGAATATCATACTGGTGTTCGTTTGTAAGAGAGCTCTTTCTGTGTCATGCAAAGTCAATGTGTATCCCTGGGGAAGATGCCAAGGCCACAAGAGAACATCCTCCCTTGACAATCTATTAATTCACAAATGCATAGATGGTTTGGTCTTTTCACGTGGATATAACCCTTATGACTCAATCACTTCCCTAAAATCTCACTTCTAAAATGCCACTCATAGTTGAAATTGGGAATAACAATTCCAACACTTGAATTATAGGAGGCAAACATTCAGCCCATAAGTACGTGTAAGATTGGTTCTATGAAGATGGATGCACACAAATCATTTATGGCTACATGTTCATACCTGTGATGATAGCCTTAGAGGTTATCCCATGCCCCTGGCATCTCCAATATTCTAGGGTCTAGGTTGCGACTTTACCAACAGCCTTCCCCTGGCTTTTTTCATTGACCTTTTACATGGTGACAAGACTCAACTTCGTTCTATGGTCTGCTCCAATTCTTGAGTTTCTACTGGAAATGAAGCTTCACCTTCCCCAATGATTTTCCTGGCCTCTCACCATATCAAGCCTCAGCTTCTCTTCATGAACACTTTATATCCTCCCATTCTCATGCTACCCAAACCAGTAACACATCAGAGACCCTTACACATTCCCAAGTTCAGCTGTCAATCTTGGTCCCTTCTGGAGCAGTTTCTGTGTGCTGACCCTAAGAAAATACTCACAGAAGACTTCATCTCAATGGTGCTGGTCTCTTCTTAATCACAGGTGATTTCTCAGCCCTAGCTAACCAGCATTGATTGTCCCAGTAAAGCCAAGTTTCGCTTCAGTGGTGCTGGTCCCTTGTTAATCACTGCTGATTCTTCAGCTCCAGTAGACCAAAACCCACAGATCCTTGATTCAAAATACCATCCAAATGGCTCTGAGAGACTCTGGAGACCTCTCCAGGCCTCCATTGTCTGTGTTGTTCTCAACATTGTTTTTCAAGCTCTCACAAAACAGCCCATTAAGCTCTAAGCACCCAGTGGCTTTTGCAGCTTAAAGTTCCAAACTCCTTCCACAATCCTCTCAAAAGTAACATGGTCAGGTCTGTCAGAAGCGATACTTTTGGCACCTATTTCAGTGCCAGTGCTTTCTGTTGCTGTGCTGTAGATCATAAAGCAATGTAGAAAGGAAAGGGATTGTTCTACCCCAACAGATAAGGTCAGTGCAGTAACTCAAGGCAGTAACCTGGAGATGGGAACTGATGGAGAAGTCATAGAGGAATACTTCCTCTTGGCTTGCTCCTCCTGACTAGCTCAATCTGCTTTCTTACACAATTCTAGGAGGACCACCTGCTGAAAGGTCCACAAGCAAGGGGCTGGACCCTCCCACATTAATCATTACTTAAGAAAATGTTTCCATAGGCTAATCTAATGGGATAATTCCTCAGGTATAGTTCCCTCTTCTAAAATGACACTTGTTTGTGTCAAGTTGACAAAAACTAAGCCCAAGTGGCTTACGGGAGCTGATAGATTAATACTAAGCTCTCTTTCTGCAAAGTGGTCTGAAGAAGTCCCAATTACTTTAGGGGACTGGATAGTTCTTCAGAGGGACTTCTACCCTTGGTGCAGCCTTGCCATCAGAGACAATTGCTTTCATCTTTGGGGGTGGGCAAACCTGTGAGGCTCTGCCCTTTCTAGAATACGAGATGACTGATGTTTTGGAACATTGGCTTATCTCTGTGTGTCTTCACCCTTGAAATAGGATGAGATGGCTTTGGTAGACACTACTTAGTGATTAACAAGCCCATGTAGAGTAAAACAGGAGTCTAGCCCAAAGTTCAGGAGAATAAAGAATAAAGTTCAGAATAAAGGCAAAGCACAATTGTGTTTCATTGCTTTTAGTGTCCTTGCGAGCAGTCATTGCTTTGAGCAAAAGCAGTTCCTAAATGACTCATAATTCTATGAGGTCTGAGACACTGGAGTGAGGGAACAGAAGGCAGAGTTTGCCTTTCACCAGTGGCATCCTAGCAGATACCCAGCAGTGGGACAAGTGCATATGCTAGGAGGTCAGGCTATGTACCCCACTCATTTCCTCTAGGCACAACATTTGGTCCTCCCAGTGCATTTAGAAGACGTGTTTGGTGTTTGATAAATCTCCCTCGTGCATATCTTCTAATTCAGAGATAGGAACCTTATCAAGGTTGCTTCTGTTACGTGCTGCTCGCTCTCGCTTGTGGGCCAGTCTATGCTAATCACTTTGACATTTCCTATTCACTCAGCGTGAGAGGAATGTTTTAGCCTGCATTGATGGGGGCATGTGTTTCTAATGAGAAATCTGATGGAGCCAGGTGCCTTGAATACAGAGTACCTGTGAGCTGCTGCAGCTTTAGCACTCCCTGAAGCTGCTCGCTTCCCTTTTGGACATTGTGGTTTAGATGTGCAATGACTTCTCATAGTGATTTGTAGCTGATAAAGATTTTACTTTTAAATCCATCAAAAGGGAAGAGAAGTGACATTTTGAAATGGTAGATGAGGGAAAAAAGAGATGAGTCTCTTGGTCTGCCTCCAGGTCTCCCAACTCTCTTCCACCCAACGCTTTGCACAAAAGATCATCTCATAAGAAATTCAGGGCAAAAAAATGTCTTTTCATTCTTATTCCCATTTTCTGACATTCTTACTCTTAAAGTTATTATTAGTGGTGCAAACTCTAGCTATTAGGGAATGTGAGTCTTGCCCTGTTCTGGTGTATTCCATTATCATTTAAATACACCACCCACTGCTCCTCCTAAGACCTTCTCAATAGAGGGTTCTTAGTAGACATTTCCCCCTAAATTAAGTTCAGTAGGTGTCAAAGCGGGATGGCCCGGAGAGGGACTCCACACTAAAACGAAGTGGGGACTTGCGATAATTATTTGGACAGTTCAGCATCCCATTATCACTCCAAAATTGAAACGTATTTTCTGCTCTCCCTTTCTTCTGTCCCCTTTCATCCTCAATGAGGTATCTGTGCCAGCTTCCTCCTCCTCCCAAAGACACTAGTTCCTGCTGACCATGGAGAGCAGTGAGATCTGAAAGGGCTTTATTGAAATGCTAGTTATTTCTAAAATGATCATGAACACATGGAAAACTACAGGCTGTCTTTGAAAGCAAGATCCATAGTATTCTTTGGACTGGACTGAATGCTATTCTTGGGTATTTCGAGTAATTGATTCTCCGTTTTCCGGCCATAAGATTTCTTTGGAGTGAGGATGACCCTGAACCTGGGCTTTGTCATCATGTATAAGAATCACAGTTCCTCGAGATAAAAATCAATTCTTCTCATGAGAAAGTCTAGAGGCGATGGCCACATCTCTGGCTGTCACATTTTCTTATCAGCAGAGGGACCACTGCTGAACCCTCTATGACTGCCATGACAGATAAGTTGGGTGTGCTCATATATGTACCTGTGCTTGGAGGGACAAGGAGAATAACTTTGGGTGTCATTCTGAAGGTACCATGAGCTCCAGGGAAGCACCTGTTTCTACCTCTCCAACCATGGAATTACAAGCTACCACACTCCATTTTCCTATGGGCTCTAAGTGTTGAACTTATGTCTTCAACTTAAGTTGAAATTTGGTGAAGGAGCGAGACAAACACTTTCTCTCCCTGTTGTTAGCCAGAGCTGTGCCATTTTGTAAAGCTCCTCTAGTTAATTTTCTGTGCTAGAATCTTGCTCTTCCCATTCTCATAAATAATTTTTCCTACAGGCCGAGAATCAAGAGACCTCTTGCTTCTCAAGAACCAGAGATAACCTGACTGTGAACCTGCATCATGGAGTACCTGTCAATCATGTGCTAGACTCTCCCCTTCCTCTAAAAACATGATGCAAGAAGAGATTCTCAGTCTGTGGAACTGATATCTCCTCAGAGCCCCTACAATACTGCATCGGGCTGTCTGTCTGTGCCATTAATGACTCTTCTAATAAATGTATTGTCCACAAAAGATAATCTTCATCAGTATGGCCTTTAAACACTAAGCCCCAATACTTTTCACTCAGAGTTGGTAATCAGTTATTTCTCACTTCTTTTCACTCCTGTTGCTGGGAGTAGCCATGTAAACATAGGGACTCCATGGGAACTTTCCTTCTAGAATATAATCCACCACCACACACAGACACATAAATTCCTATACATGTATTTGACAAAAGATTCTTATTGATATAAGGGTGTTACAAGGTGAGTCTTTCTAAGCAAAAGCATGGCTGGGATTAGATATAGATCATCATGTTCAAGTCTGGGACTAGTAAACAAGGTGAGACAAAAATGTTAGAATGATGAATTTAAAACATTTAGAGGTCTGTGGGTTTCAGACACTGATACCCCACATGTGACACCTTGGCATTCTGAGAGTATGTTAGCCAGTGGAAGAACCAGAATCTATCTGATCTGGGCTATCCTTCAGTGTGGGTCTCCATACTTCCTCCCATTGTTAAGTAGAAGAGCAGACCTTTCTCCCTAGTCAGCGCACCTACATAAATGCTGGTTCTACCAACACTTGTGTCCAACCTTTTGACCTTGCAACATGACATTATCATCTACACAGGTTATGCACAGAATCATGTAATTTAAATACTAATGACCCTCTCAAAAATCCCATAAGGGTTGAATATGAGTAAGAAAACATTGGTCTCAGGTTAGACACACTTGCAAAATTAAGTGGTCAAAAATAGGTCTATAATTGTGAGTACAGCTGAAGGCCATCCGTCTATTCTCAAGTCTCCTTGCTGTCCCTCTGAACCACCTTTCTCTTACCACTAAAGGGATATGCAAGCTGCTTGGCCTTTCCAGGTGCCCCATCTCTTTCACGTTGTTGCAATAAACTTGGGTGCCTTTCTGCTGACAACCTGTCCATTGCTAGTTACTTCAGCAGATTAAGTTAGGAAACTTTTCTAGGGAGGTTTCTTCTGGTTTCGTAGGTGAGAGCTGCTAGGCAATACTTTCAAGAAGTCTCTGAGCTGAGCCATCAAGTCTTTGGAAGTATCTGGACAGCCAGTTCCTTGAATAGTGGAGTTCTATGTTGGAAACTGTACTGGGGCCATAGATGTAAGAATTATTCTGATGGCGCACACGAGAGAGAGAGAGAGAGAGAGAGAGAGAGAGAGAGAGAGAGAGAGAGAGAGAGAGAGTTTTTAGATATCTTTGTCCACCTCATCATTGTTAATTAGACTGGCATTTGAGGGCTTAGTCTGTGCTGAACATTGTGATTAATTCCTAAGGTACAGCAGCTGGGGAGAAAAGCTTGCTCCTTTCTTCTCATCCAGGCTGTGGTGTATCCTGAGAATCTGACTCTGACCCGATAGCCCAGTGAGTCACTAATTGGTTAGACACAGTGAAGAAACTATTCTCCTTGATGTGACCTTGTAGTGTAAGTCAGGTGGATCTACACTGGGTCTAGGGGTTGGAGATGGCTCAGTGGGTAAAGTGCTCAACATACCAGCCTACTGACCAGATTTTGGATCACCAGAACCTATGAAAAAGCGGGACAAAGATCACACATCTGTAATCCCTGGACTCCTGTAATGAGAAGGAGGTAGACAGAGGAAGTCCTGGAAGTCCTTGATCTAGCTAGCCTGCAGTATGAAATAGTCAATGATAAAAGACACTGTTTCAAAAAAAAACTGACATATTTGTTATCTGACCTCCAGACATGCACCATGACATGAGCGACCCTCCAGCACACATAAAGCAAAAAATTTTCTTTGAAAGGAGATTTTTGAAAAGCTTCTTGCATGTGTATAATTGCTAGCTGCATACTAGAGGGCAGGACTAGGCTAAGTGAAGGTGACTGTAATAAATCTTAAGAGCAAGGAGACACAAAATGTCCCTGCATATGAATAAATGTCAGACCCCTGTGTTCACACACAAATTGACACAAGTAATAACCTAAGATATATTCACAGTACACAATGTTAGTTTTCAGAACCATCAAAATTGACAGAATCTACCGGCGCCGACTTGGCCATTCCTCTAACCAAACAGCAGTTGTTTGTTGAAGGAATGAGTGACTGTTGAAATAATTGTCACTGCTTGCTTCCTCAGTGACCTCCAGTGACTCATTTGCTTATGCAAAGCAAGCAGAAGCCAGACAGAGGGCAAGACTGCCTTCCAACTTAGCCCACTTCAAAAGTGCAAGGAAGCAGGTAAAAGTGCCTGTGGTAAGACCTGGCCATGCCTGAAGAGCAGGGAGAAATGACCCAGAGTGTTTCGATAGGCAGCACAATTTTAGTGAAAGCGAGGAAAGGGGAAAGAGCTGAAAGTGCTGAGAGAGAGAGAGAGAGAGAGAGAGAGAGAGAGAGAGAGAGAGAGAGAGAGAGAGAGAGAGAATGAATACATCCTTAAGATCTAGGTCTGTATGGTTGAAAATATGTGCTCTTTTCTCTGAGCACTCTCAAAGATAAGGTGGCCTTGTGCTGAAATATAGGGCAAGTATTAGGGGGAGCATCAAGGGTCCCATTGTCTGGGTTCAAATTCTTACTCCAACCTTCAAATGCCCTGCAGATTTGGCCCAGTATTTAACTCCTTTTTGACTGCATGTGATACTAGCCTTGGGTATCTCTTAGAGCAAGAAATGAGATGCGTCAGTAGGAAGCTCTCAGTACCAAGTCCATATACAGTAAAGTCAGTGTTTTATATGATAGGCACAGCTCTTTTGTCAAGCAGAGGCTCCTGCCCTGTGGCAATTACCCCTGCTTTGAGAATATGTGACTAAGGAAAAAAATGTCATCCAGGGCAGAGACTGAACTGTTTATCTGATTCCTTTCAATTGAAGACTTTCCTCCTAGAGAGAGAAGAAGTACATACATACACTCAAGAATGCAAAAGCTAAGACATTCACAAAGCGTCTCCCTGAGGTTACGTAAGTCTTCAGTGATTACTGGGGTCAGGAAGATAACCATGGAGCTGCTTTCAGTTGCCCAAGAAGTGTTGGCATGCAAGTTTCTCAAACCATCATCTGTGCTTTCATGGACTTTTGATGATATAGCTTTCTTTGAGACACTCATGCTTCTGTAAGGAACCTTTTACCCATACTACAGTAAATAACCCCCCAAAAGTTATTGACTCACTAAGCTACACCTCAGTGGAATTGCACCCTTGGTCTGTCATTGGTACTCTATCTGGAAAACAGAAGTCACACACATGGGAAGACAAGGATTTTCTGTAAATAAAACCCTTGAAGAGACTCTTCTGTAGAGATTTGATTCCTAGTTTCATCGGGATCCTATAGGAGGATTCTTCATAATTTATAATAATAGTAGTTGGTAGGAATACCTCTGGGTTGTTCATATCTCTCTCAAATTTGTATCTAAAATGATTCTCTCTCTCTCTCTCTCTCTCTCTCTCTCTCTCTCTCTCAGGCTGAACCTAATACTTTTTTACTTGGATTTGAATTCTAGATAGGCTTAACCCAGTCAGAATAAAGAAAAAACCCTTCAGAAATCAAAGCAGATACAACTTTTGTTATCCTTGCCAAAGACTTGAATGTAGATTTCTGTTGAACGATAAGAATGCTGATGCAGTATCGCCTCTTGAAAGTTTCGTCAGATTAGAATCACACACAGCCATGTTTACCGGGGAACTTATGCATTACTTGTGAGGTAACAGACACAGAATGACAGATGCTTCAAGTGTTCTCTCATATACTTGATTTGGAATGCTGGATGTCCATGCTTGAACTGGCATACACATATAAATTAGAAAACTAGAAAGGGAAGGTTTTGAGGAAAAGAGGATGGAACATGGGGACTGTAAAGAGAGAAACTGAAACAATGGAACAAGAAAGACAAAATAGGGGAATGTTAATCAGAACGCGATTGCTTGCCCCCCAACATTCATGGCACGATTTCTCCAGGGGTCAGATCTTGCCAATCTACTTGTTGTTGTAGCTTGCAGGATTCACATGTGGGTCATTTTCTTGAATAGTTTCCTTTAATTAGCATTAGAGAATGGGAAGGCAGGATAGAGCAGGGGACATGGGGAGAGTTAGGTAATACTGCCGACCTTTGAAAAAGCACACAGAGCACACACATATAAAAGGCATTTAAGTTGAGATACTCTATAACAGAGGTGAAGGGAACAATGCCTCTCCCGGGCATCATAAGATTTCAAATAAAAAGTCAAGTGCCAGTTATGGGTCATCTGATTTTGAACTATTGCCTAGTGTGGTCCTGTAGAGGCCAGCAAACATTACATTGCTTTTGGTTATCCTTCAGAGTTTGATGGTAAGACCATGTTGCTGAAGACATCGCATACTTGGAGGAAACTTATACAAGAATTTGATGCATGCATGAACCCTGCAATCTACCACAAAGAGTAGATTGGAAGGTAGGGCCACCTATGAAATAGTGGCATGAATGCGACAGAGTAAGCAATCACTTTCTGATTAACATTAAAGCCCAGACTAAAAGACAGAGCTCAGGCTTGGTTATGTTAGCTGCCAAAATCTTGTGATTGGCTAGATCATAGGTCCCAGAGGGGAATTTAATACTATTATTACACTAAAGGGACATAGATTAAACTGCCCTCTAAATTCTTATCTTCATACCCATGATTAGTGCATCTCCTAACCCTCATTAGAGAATCTTTCTCTTTTAAAAGATAACAATTATTATGAAGACCCACAACTGGCTAATGTGTAGAGAAAAAGAGACTGAAATACTCGGCATGAAATCGAACATCTGTATTATTCTCCCTCACCCAAGGCTCATGGTTTATTGCAGAAGATAGTACAGAAAGATTATAAGATCCAGAGGTAATTGCTTTCTTCAATGAACTACTATTTGCTGGACATGATAGGGCTATTTCACACATGAGCTCACAGTGGCTTTGCCTGCATGTGTGTATTCACGTACACACACACACACACACACACACACACACACACACACACACACACACACACACACACACGATTAAGCCAGGTCAATTCCAAGCATAAATAAGAGAGGGACCTATGAAGATCCATCTCTAGTTGAAGAACTATTGTTAATTGATGGTTTCTGGGGGAATGGAAAGTAGACTAAATTTTCCTGAGGAATGTGGCCCATGAAAGGTTGCCAGTGTTCTCAATGGATGCTCACTCATAAACATACAGGTAACACTGTGTGTGTGTGTGTGTGTGTGTGTGTGTGTGTGTGTGTGTGCACGCGCGCACGTGCGAGAGCATGAGAGAGAGAGAGAGAGAGAGAGGATGCAAAGAAGAAATGGGATGGGAAGAGTGAGGAAGATGAGGGTTGAAATAGACTAAAACATAATATATATATATATATATATATATATGAAACTTTAAACAAAAAGAGAACAGAAATCTTCTGATAGCAGATTGAAAAATTCCTAACAATTTTAAAACTTCTGGTGAAATAATGTCCTTTGAAGACTTCTAATGAGTGCAAATGATGAAGCTGGTAAAAATGACCCCATAGAATTAAAATAATCAGCATGAATTAAAGGCTTACCCTGCTCAAAATCCTTTAAAAAAATCCTTAGAGACAGCCTCTCCTCTTGGAATATATTCATTGACAGATGCTCAGCATGGCTTGCTCTGGTAATGGCAGTTCCTAATCCTGCAAGTCTAAGCTCCAGAGACTACAATTTGGGCACTACGGACAGCACACCTTCATTGCAAAAGTCTAACTTGGCATAGACAAGGGAACTTGAAAAGAAAAGCAGTGTTTCCAATGGAAGTTACTCACAATGGGGGCCAGTAATTGAGTGTAACCTTGGAAAGAGCAACTGATTGTATTCTTTAAATATTTTTTATTTGGTGTGTGTGTGTGTGTGTGTGTGTGTGTGTGTGTGTGTGTGTGTGTGTCTGTGTGCATGTCTGTCTGTCTGTCTCTCTCTCTCTCTCTCTCTTTGTGTGTGTGTGTGTGTGTGTGTGTGTGTGTGTTCACATGCATGTTCATTTGCCCACCACAGAGGCCAGAGCAGAACATCAGGTCCTCTGCTACAGGAGTCACAGATATCTGTGTGTCACCCAACATAGATGCTGTAAATGAGAACCTGGTTCTTTATCAAGAGGAGCAAGCATTCCTAACCACTGAGAAATCTCAACCACCGAACCACCTTTTCAATCCCCAATTTTTGCTTATTAAGAAGCAGGAGAATTCGCCACAAAATTTATAACCTAGACTTCAAGAGTCCATGGGTTACCAAAGAAAGGAAATTTTCTAGCTAGGATTTTTGTCTTCAATGGAGAAAAGTATGCCGAAAAGCAGTGAGTTGAAGTATTTGAGAACACATGTCGAATTTATATTCGTCTGACACAGAAAGAACAAATGGAAAAACAAATCTCACTCTTAATTACCTTGGTCTCAAGCATCCTTTCCAATGTCCTCGAAATTCCAATGAGTGTCCATTCATGAAGAGTTAGGTAGTTGACATCAGTAGAATTTATTTGTGGCATGTAGACAGCCCTTAATCATAGAGCGTATACATGATGTTGTACAGTGCACAGTGCACATGGCTGTCAATACTTGCTTTGATTTCAGTATTTCTAAGAAATGTTTGTTTAATTAGGATGATCCTCTACTGAAAAGTAACCTTTGACTGTATCTCTACTTGATTCTTACCAGCCCTTCTCTGCTACTAACCACTTACCATGCGTGTGTGTGTGTGTGTTGTGTGTGTGTATGTTTGCATATGGTATATAAATATGTGTGTACACATGTGCTGATACATATGCAAGTCTGTACATACGCAGAGGCTAGAGGCTAGAGGCAGAGGCTAGTAGACTCCATTGTTCTCCACTGTTTTGAGTCAGGTTTTCTCAGTGAATCTGTACCTTACCACTTGGCTATACTGGCTGGCTAGAAAACCTCTAGGATTCTCCTCTCAACCTTCCAGCATTGAAATTACATGTACATGCCATGATGATGCCCAGCTTGTTATGTATGTGCTGGTGTTCTGAATCCCATGTCTGCACACGCGTTTTACCCACGGAGGCCTCTCTCTATCCAGCACCCTCTGTATTTAAAGGGCACCACACACATTGTTCCTGTATTCTCTTGTTTAATCAGCAATAGCAACTCTAGGAGGTGAGTTGCACTGATTCATTTTACAAGTGAATTTAGAGTTTGAGAGCTAAATATAACTCACAAGAAAGAATGGGTAGTTAGCAAGCAGCAGCATGAGGGACTGGAACTAAGCTTGACGAACTTAGCCACCTGTGTCCTCAATCAGATTTTTGTTCTGTCGCCCCCACCCCTTTCCATCTGGCTGTTGGCATCAGTTTCTCACATAACAGGTCCTCAGAGGGAAAGGCAAACAAAGGAAGACCACACTTAGTGTGACCTTGGCTAACAGGAAGCAGTCAGAGGAGAGTGTCTAGATGTCCTTTTACCTGGCTTTCTTCCCTTGTCTTCTAGCCACAATATTTGTCAGATATCTGTTTCATGACACAATAGAAAGATATCACAGAGTCCCTATCCTCTACTCTGTAAACAAGTAACTGTACATAGAAATATATCATGTTTGCAGGAGAAAGAATATTTTATATGTTTTGCAATATATATGTATATATATACATACATATATGTATATATATACACACATATATATACTAAATGCCATTGTAGGCACGCTCACATATATGAATTATGTTACTTTTTTTGGCAATTTCAACCCTGTATGCAATGTACTATGATCATATTCATACCCCCATGGTCATCTCTTACTCTCTTTACACTCTTGCTGCCCCCCTTCTTCCTAACTTCATACTTCATGTTTTGAGTGTATGAATCTGTGTGTGTGTGTGTGTGTGTGTGTGTGTGTGTGGTGTGTGACTTAATCAATATAAATAGGGTTGTTTGCATGAATATAGATGAGAGGTTTTGTACCGGAGTATCAGCAACTTACCAGTGTCTACACTACTCGAGATTTCTTCCTGCTCCCTCATCAGACACTCACAATAGTTGCTCAGGGACAGATGTTCACCTTCATTCACAACTGCAAAGACCATGCCAGGTGCAGAAGACAGTGTTCTACAGCCCTCCTTTCTGGTCCTCCTCTACCTCCTGCAATGTTCCCTGGTGTTACATGGGTTATCAGTGAGAAGGAAATAAGTATATTAACTGTTACCAAAGTGTACAGCATGTCATATGTGTTATGAATCTGACGTTGTCTATTTTAAAGCGTACCTATAGGGTATTTATGTTGGGTAGTGTAAGGGTAATTCAGTAACTCTTCCAGTTAACACAGTTAATGTGAAGCAAGGTCAGCCTTTGAATCCAGTGCTGTTGACTCTCAAATTGTTTCTTTCCCTTTATTGTGTTTTACCTGTCAGACAAGAAGATCTGTTGAATGGAGGAGAGGCAGATGAGGTGGGGTTGATGGTATGTGACACCATCCTGCAATCATTGTATAAATCATTGTTCACAATAGCAAAGTTATGTAAACAACCTAGGTGTGTGGCAAATAAGCATTAACACATATGACAAACACATATAACAAAATGTGGGGTGTATGTGTGTGTGTGTGTGTGTGTGTGTGTGTGTGAGTGAAATTCTTTGGCTAGAAAGTAAAAATGAGGCTTTGTGATTGCAGGGGAGTAGATGGAACTAGAGAGCATTTTATGAAATCAAGTTAGTTTCACACAGACAAATATCACACATTTTCTCCAGATTTTATATCGATTCATATAATCTGGTGTGTACAAATGACCTAAATAGGTAGTAAAAGAGTCTATGGAGACAAAGGGGCTAATGATAAGGGAAGGGGCAAAGAGGAGCATAGTGGGGGATGGGAGACTATGCTCAGAGCATGTAATATACTTGCATGAACCCTCACTTTAGGAAAAAGAACCCAGGGATCTCACAGCCTAGCTCTTCAGCTCTTCTCTTACCTAAGTTATTAATTCTAATCTGTTTCTTTCCATTAGGACATTAGAGATATTTGGAAGGCATCTAAGGTTGTCACTGAACCACCAATGCACTGTGACGAGTGCTTTTAGCTAGAATCCATTGCCCTTCAGTTCCGGGTCTCTGGTGCCAGCAAGAGACGAGGCACAGGCTAGAGGCTGCGTAGACACATTCATAGAAATAACCATCTTCTCAATGATCAGAAGGATTTACGAAAAATAATCACCATCCACACCAGTCTTCATGTCAAATGGCCATGAGCCTGTGAGTGCGAATGCTGATCCCGATAAAACTGTAATTGGAGAATTTCCCAAAGACTTTAGTGTCGTAGCCGGGGAACAACAAAGGGGGCTCTGAGCCGTGCATGGAGAACGTGCTCACCAACAAGATAAATGACAATCTCTTTATCCCACCCTTGCTTCGGGTTACAGTGCGAAGTCGTTCATCACTTTTAGGAAATGATTCATGCTTGCTCAAAGGATAGTCTGTGTGTATGGAACCTGGAGTGGAGGTGGGGGTGTGCATTTATCATCTCTAGAGTGGCAGAAAGTTTCCAGTCCCCCTCAGAACTGCACTTTGCTCGCTGCCTTAGCCCTCTATTTAGTATTGCCAGACAATCACGGTACAGTACAAAGCAATTTGTTTTCATATCATTTCCTTCATGCTTGCAAACACAACATGCATCACGGGGAAAGCCAATCATGAGCTAAAGAGGGAAGGGGATGATTTAATGCAGGAGACTGGTTCATTTGCTTTGGGGGATGAGAAACAATTATTTCAATAGGCCAGAGCTTCTGTGGAAAGCTCGGTGAATGAGAATGTGCGCGGTGGTCCGATGCTTTGCCTAAGTGACTCGTGAAGGCTAAGGTGGTGTAGCCTTGATTTGCCTATCTAAGCCTGAGAGCTATATTTCAACCTCTCCAACTTCTCCAAAAGACCCTGGACCCTAGATTGGAACAATCGGAATGATAAACCTCTCTCACACAGCTGGATTTTGGAGGAAAGCAGTTCATCTGCCGTTCTCAGTACGCATTTCGCATTCCTTTAGTGTTTTTATGACATCTATTTCTCTGAACTTATTTGATATCTAATAAGTTGTGCGAGGCTGATGATGGTTTGGATGATCAGGCACTTTATTTGGATCTAGGGAGCAGCTCAACAGATGATGGTATCCTTAGGACATTTTTCTGGTCTTGAAGAACTAAGGGATGTGGGGACTTAACCAGTCATGGCAGGGGTGGGTTATAGGATGTCCCTACAGTCGTTCAGAGCCTGAAGTGATGGCTTCATTTCCTGCATGCATCCTGAGCTCTTTGCTCTCAGTATTACCTCTGGAGAGAGTGGATCTCAAACTCATTGCTAGACCAGTTTGATGAGTTATCCATAACCATGGTCCACTAGTCCTGCAACCTTCACTCCTGACCTTCAGCCATCTCCACTTGTGTGGCTGAAGGGGGGTTTGCACATGTGCCTTATTGTCACTTTGAATCTAGAGGAGACCATTTTCTGTAGCTCTAACAAAGCTCCAAGGCCTGGCTCAGGTGAGGGAAAGGAGTTGATCTAGCTCAGTGTTTCGCAGCCTAGAAGTCCAAGATCAGATGACTGAACGTGCTTGACGTGTAGTGAGGGCTCTGTCAGTCACATGTAGCCTGGAAGTAGGAAAGGAAGAAGCTATGGCAGAAGATGCTGGATGGCTTTTTTTGTAATAGCCCATCTTTTAAAGGACTTATTTGTTTAGAGGTTTATACATATATACAATATAACCCTATCTACCTTCCCATATCTTCATTTCAACTCTTTCTACATCCCCTAAATATACTACTCACTCACCTTCATGTCCCATGTAATCCTTTCTCTCCCCAATACCGTTAGCCACTCAACCAAACCAAGTCTATCTCCTGCAGTTGTTTCATCGTGAATTTTCAAATATGCCCCAAAACTCATCTTGAAAGAGCAGGGACTCTGCGAGTCTCTCTCTATCTCCATCTTCAGAGAGACCAACCTCCCTCCCACCCCAGTCTGATTTTCTTCCCTAGTGACTTTCCACTGTGCCTCCTACAATCTGAGTTTTCTCAGGTCTGTTCCCACAGCATAAAAACAATGTTCCGAAATGCAGAGTTGATCAGGTTAGCGTCATGAACGAGTAACCTGTGATGCCCAGGATCAGATTGCCCTTAAAGGATAGGGGCACATTTCTCCCTCCATGTGATTTTGGTCCCTCCATAGCTCTCCCAAGAGATCCCAAGAGCGTGATCCCTTCTCCTCCTTGTCCTGTATTCCCGATATGCACATCTTTCTTTTGTCCCCTGAAAGCTCTCCATCTTCTTTCCTCTTCTTTGTCCTTTGCAGTGACTGTTCCTGGGTACAAAACATCCACATTCCCCTGCTGCACCTGAAAACTGTGTGTCTCTATAGCCTGTGTGCTCAGTGTTCACATGTCAAAGAGCCTGATATCTGGGAAACATCCATGAACTGCATGAGTAAACAAGGAGTTTTGCTTTTAACATAGAGGGTGGAGTAGCCATTCTCTTGGCATTGTGCTCTTCATATGCATAAATGAGCATGCCACATATTCATATATGTTCATATGCACATATCCATGTGCTCTGCAGAGTACAGGGGGAACTAAGAACAGTCTCACGGAGGAAGAGCCTGAAAAACAAACCTTCAGAATGAAACTGGCCACCACACCAACAGATATATGTTATGTGGAAAACATATATATCTTTGGTGGATGGAGGAAATTGTCCTTTTCCACTGTGGTCTTCCTCTCATGCCTATTTCCTCTTTATGAAAATAAAAAAAAAAAGAATCAGACTATTTCAGATCAAAGGGAATTCTGGGAAAGGCCAGAGCAGTGTCTTCCAAACCTCTAAGGTCTTCAAAATAGGAAAAAAATTCAAGAAAGTGTGGCATGTATCCAGTATCAGCTTAAGGAACAGTGGCACCTAAAGATGCTATGACTATGCTACCTCAAATGAAATCCTGTATCTGTCAAGAGATTCAAGGTGAGGACCAAGGGCATCCTTTTGAGTGCAGACTCAATTAACCACAGTATGATAATATGTCTTCATTATGCTGACAAATGTGTCCTGAAAACACAAGATGTTTGTTAATAATAAGGAAATGAGGGGGCTGAGGAGATGTCTCCATGGATAAAGTGCTTACAGAGCAAACCTGAGCACCACAGTTTAGATCCGGAGAACCCATGTAAAGCTCGGCACAGCAGTAGGTCTATAATCCGGCTACTCCTATAATTAGATGGGACAAAAGTATCCCCAGCAGCATGTGAGCATTGTGTGTTCAGTGGCTAACAACAAAAATCCTGTCTCAAAACGCAGAATATGAGAAAAAACACCTGAGGTTGTCCTGTGAGGTCCACATATGCTGTGCCCTGACACACACACACACACACACACACACACACAATCTATCTATCTATCTATCTATCTATCTATCTATCTATCTATCTATCTATCTATCTCTATATCTATATATATATTACATATATACATATATAATACATGTGCATGTACATATATACACACATATATACATATAAATATATGTACATACATATGCAATCATACACACATACATGTGTTAAATTTGTATAAGAGATATACAAATCCAGTTCTTTTTACAATTTTCTGTGCATATAAATATATCCTGGATAAAACAAAACAAAATAAAAATAAAAAACAAAACCACAAATAAAACCAAAAGGCATAAAACAAAACAAAACACTGAAGTGAGAGGAAACTAAAAGCCATGAGCAATCACTTCTTTCCCAGCCTCCCAGCCCAGTAATGAGTCTTCTCTCCCAGTGCCCCCAGCCAAAACTAAACTGTGCTCCTGCCCTTCCACATCAGGGACCCCTCCTCGGAGCGGTATTCTGTGGCTCATGGCAGCCCATTCCCTCATGTCTTGCAAGAGGATTTTATTTCCTTTACTTCCAGAGGCACTCAGTTGCCACCAGGGGCAACCAGCCACACGCCTCTCAAGCTATTGTTCGACACACTGGGAGAAAATGAGCCTTCTTGCCAGAGTCTGGGTCCCTGAGCAAATAAACAGAGATGAAAAATAGTGTGTGGGGCTGGTGAGGATCAGGGGAAGGAGGGGGAGACAGATGATTGAAAAAGCCGGGTTCTCTCAGCTCAGCCTTTCAATAGGAATGCTACCCCTCCTCTCCCTGCTTGCTGTCTTTAGTTCGCTCAGAGCCACCCAGCTCAGTGTGAAGGGGAGAGAGCTATCGTAGACCCTGATGCTTCCATTTCTAGTGCAGACAAATTGGAAAGAGCTCTGGAGGGTCACCCTTCCATGGGCTTTTGCAGCTTGCATGAGGATCTCTGTATGAACTACTTTCCTGCTTGTGGTGATCTGATAACCTGACCAAAAGAAGCTCGTGGAGAAAGGCTTTGTTTTGACTCGTGGTTGAATGGTACAGCCATTAGTTGTAGGAAGGCTGGCTGACAGGAGCTTGCAGCAGCTGCTCACCTTGTCTCTGCAGTCAAAACAGAGGTGATGGTGCTGGTGTTCAGTTCATTTTCTCCCTTAAAAAGTTATGGCATAGTGCAAGGCCCTGGGTTCGGTCCTCAGCTCCGAAAAAAAAAGTTATGGCATTATAACTTTGCATATGCTGTGTAACTGGGTGTGGGAATGAGTATAGAGTACAGGAGTACAGAGGCATCTGTTCGAGCTCCTAGAGCTAGAAATAGAGGAGACTGATAACTGCCCCCACCAGTTGCGAGTGGTAGGGACTCAACTTGGGCTCTCCACAGCTTCCTTTTCTCCTTTACATTCAGTCCAGGACTCCAGTGCATAGAACGCCCACCACCCCGCCACTCCCTGAAGACTTCCCAGAGGTCCTTCTCATTTCGGTTTCTCTAATCTAGAATTTCCCTAATAGGATGCCCCATGACTGCTCTCTTCACTCAGCCTGGATCCTGCCAAGTTGACAATGACTGTCAACTGCCACTCTCCCTCTGGTGCTGCTTGTCTTCTCTGTCCCCGCCTGAGCTCAAATCAATGAAGCTCGAAGACCTTTTCAGATCACATTAGTGATCTGATAGAGATCTGAGATTTCCTCTTTGGGGATTTCTCAGACCACTTTAAAGAGTGAAAGTATAAAGCAATGGCTCTAGGGTGGTCCAGATTCGTCCCTAGCCAGGTAGCCTAGGAAACCCCATTTACTGTCTATGAACCCCGGCTTCTTTAGACACATAACGAAGAAATCTCAGTGTCTGATTCTTAAGCCTGGGTGAGTATGATGTATGCCAGCCTGTGTGCAGGCCTTTTGACAGCGCCAAGCATCTTGTAATTTTCCTATAAATGTGAGCACTTCAAAATCAATTGTGTGTCCTTTAAAATGTTAAGCACTAACATTTCCCATTTCATCTTACTTGGGTAGATGTGAGGAGGTGGAGAGCTGTTGACAGGCCTTGTCTTAACTTAGAAAAAGATTAGAGATTGCCTGTCTTGATATGATTTCCATGGAGGGGACTTAAATTTTGTTTGGATTAATAATTCACTAATCAATCTCATAGGCTGAGATCAAGTGAAGAAGTCTCCTTTTCCCCCACTGTTAATAATTCAAATAGATTTGAATTTACTGAGCACTGGCTGTATGCCTTACTCAGGATGAAGCCCACTAACATGTGCTGGCTGGTTCTCTATAATGTTCCTGACATGAGCAGTGATGCTACGATTCATGTAACTTAACATCCAAGAAAGTTAAGAAATTATTCTAGTCTCACTCTGTTGCTCTGCTTAAACAACTTAAACAAAGGCACCATGGGGGATTTCTTTTAGCTCATGGTTGCACAGTATGGTCCTTCATTTCAGAGAAGTCAAGGTAGGAATGCATGCTACTCATCTGCATCCATGAGCAGAGACACAAACACTCCAATGTTAACTTCCCTTTAAAACAGTGACAATGATAACTCTTACAGGTTAAAAACATAGAGTCCAGGGCTCAGGCTAGGGAACAATGTTGCCTACAGTAGACTGTGTCAATTATCAAACAAGAAAATTCCCCACGTATATTTTCACAGATCAATATGATTGAGATCATCCCTAATCTGAGACTCTCTTCCCAGGTGATTCTAGGTTGTGGCAAGTTGGTCTTTAAAAGATCCCAGCACATGAATATTATAATCTTGCAAAGTTTGTAAGCTGGGTAGCTGGTACTCAGGAAAGAGTTTGTAGGTTTCAGAGATATTTTAATGGCTTTTTAGCTACGGATTTTGTTTGTTTAGTAGCCAACAGTCAATTGGTTCGAAATATCTCCTATCCCCCTGATTACTGAAGAGAGGCAATACGGTGTAGCCATAGAAGGTTTTCCTAGAGTCTGTTTTCTCTCCATCTATCTCAATACTCTACCGGGATCTGTAGAGAGCAGTGGGATTGGTGGGGAAGATCAAATGTCCAACAAGTTCCCGAGAAGGGTCTTTGGGCTGTTCACAGCCTTTATGACAACAGGAAGATAGAGACTGTCAGCTACCTGATGGGGTATGTGCAATAACTTATTACAGAACCAAGAGTAGGCTTTTCAGAATGAAAAACCAAATAAGAATAGACAATAAAATAAGTTTAAGTCTTTCGTTAGCCACCGGCTGGCCTTAACTGCTAACCCTTGCTTTGCCAGTGAATACAATGAGCATTGTTGTGGAATTCCATCCCTTCTTGCTTCCTTTTGTTTGTTTAAATTTAAAATATGCTATCATACTTAAATAACATCGTCTTAGTACCATCTCCCCTGTCAGACACTCTCAGCTGTCCTACATGAGATAGCGATCCCCTCCCAAGCTGCTCTCCCTCTTTTTCCTGTGTTCTCCTTTCCTTCCATTTCCTTTTGCTCCCACCTCTCCCTTGCCTTTCCCTTTCTTTCTTTGGGCTTCATGCAGGCTGTCATACATGATATGTGCCTGTGATAGCTAAGGCCATGTCATATGTTGACCATCCACAATCTCCCGGTACATCAGTTCCCACAATCCATTCACCCCTCCTTTTTATGTTCTCTGAGTATTGGAGGGGGTGACATAGATGTTCCATTTGGGGTCAGACATTCAGTGATTCATCGCACTTATTCTTAGGTCTCTGACCAGTTATATAGTCACCCTTCGATCATCATCTACAGCTGAAAAAAATCTTCAACCAAGGCTGGGAGTGACAAAAGTCTATTGGAATAAGCAGAAAGGGTTAGAAGGGAATTTAAATATGCGTCCATCTGGCCAAACAGCAGTAGTAGATTTTCTTTATTTTGCTGGCTGTTTCTGAATTCAGTTAATCCCCTACCCTTCCCGTCTTTACATTTTTCAGCCTAAAGGGTTGAGATATGTAACAAGCCCAGCCAATGATTCACAACATACTACACAACACCACCCAAAGGTTAGTGGATACTTGCAAAATACAATGGGATATAAGATTACAATCTCTGCTTTCTTGAATAACCTTACTTGGGTTCAGTATATTGCATATGATTCTATGGGTTCTGAACTCCAAGCAACTTTTAATTTTAGTTCCTACCCATGTCCTTGAGAATGACTACCACATCTGTACCTGTTTTCAATTTTTAAATGATAGAATTTTAATCTGCACCTTGTAAAGAAAACATGGAAACACTTCCTTCAACTTTTACACAATTGTGTAGTATTTCTTGATAGACTGTCTCCCCGTATAAGCCCCCACTTCTTAGAATCTTTCCTGGGAGAGATCGTGATGTGCCAAAATTCTGGCAAAGGAAATTTGGACTGTAATTGGTCAAATATTTAACGTCATCATGCTTGTACTGCTGGGACCAAAAGTTCTCATCAAATTTATTGAGATTATTTTAACATTTTGGAACAGATTGCCCACACTATATTTGGAAAAGGAGAAATCTAAGTGATAGATGAATCCTTGTGCAGCCTACCCCTCGATTTTTATTATAGTTGACATTTAGACAACTCTGAAACTCTTACTATTCTGTTGCATAGAAAAGCAAGGCAACTCAATTCTACATGGTGTTATTATACAGCTGAACAGTCTGGAGAAGGGTGGACAGCTATTCCTCGACAAAACCCTAGGAAAGCACATTATGCCTTGTCAGTGTTTGAAATGATCATCGAAGCATCTATATTGGAAAAAGGGAAGGTGCTCAGCTCCATCTTATTTGAAAACTTGCTTTCACGCTGTGGTGTTCAGTTCAGTAACAAAACATGTTCAGTACGAGCCAGTGTCATCTTACCATTAGCTGTGGTTAATGGCATGTTCACCCATGGTGGGCGGTACAAGCAGGCACTGTAGTGTTGAAGAGACATTCATTTGTTCTTCTTCTGTGACTAGGAGAGGGCCACTGTGCTGCTGTCTTTACATAGACCATAATGTGAAGAGTGGCCCTGTAGTTATTTAGTATATCAGCAGTACTGGAGGGTGGGGAGTTCTGTGTGTCTCAAAGGTCTTTGACTTAAGGCCAGCATGTTTGCTGTAGTGTAATCTGGCCACATTTTTACGTGGCCTGAGCTTTTAAGGCAGCAGAGGAATGACCAGGCTTTGCCACTGTACTCATTTCTCAAGCTTCTGAGGGCAGTGGTTTTCACCCCTTTTAACACCACACACAATACACACCTCAGCACAGAAATGTCTGATACAGCCACAGTATCAAGTTATGCTTCTGACATTGAATCAGGCTAATATGGGATGGGGCTACTGTTGAAGAAAATGAGAAAACGCTCTTAGGCAGGAGCTGTGGGGGTAGCTTAGTCAATAAAGTGTTTGACTTGCAAGCATGAGGACCTGAGTTCAATTCTTAGTACTCACATTAAAATAGATAGATAGGTGGTAGATAGATAGATAGATAGATAGATAAATAGATAGATAGATAGATAGATAGATACATACATACATACATACATACATACATACATACATACATGCATACACACACACACACACACACACACACATGCTGGATATGGTGGTGTGCACTTGAAATTGCCTCCTCTGGAGACGTGGAGACAGGGTTCGGTGGCTCCTCAGTCTAGGCTACTTGGTGAACTGAAGCCAAGAAGTCTCTGTCTTAACAGCGGCAGATAGCACCAGAGGAACAATATCTATGAATTTGCTCATTTAGTCCTTCAACAAATGCTTAAGCCTGATTGTGTGTTACATATAGAACTAAGAATTCAGGAGACAAAGGAGGGAAGACCAGCATGACAAGAGGAGCAGACACATAGACCGTCTTCTATGGAGATTATTATAATTCTTGCACCATACGAATAAAAAAGCAAATGTGTTGCTTAATAGAATCTCTCATGTCCGTAAAGATGTATCTTATGGTTCTAATGCCCACATGGCTCCCAGCCCTCCCCTTCTTCTTTTGCATAATTTTCTGGGATCAAACTGGCAATAAGAATGCTAGAGTCTTACTGTTAGGCTGTTTGACTCTGCTTCCTAAGTGCTCCTGGGAATTCCCATAAAAACGAACATACTTGAACAATCTGCAGCCAGGGCCTTCTCAACTTAGGAAAAGTGCTAAATTCTGTCCAATATGAGGCCACCTGCTCCTGTGTCATCTGTTGGCACCAGCCCACACTTTCAGTGCCAGGACATAAAAAATGAAGTTGACCTGATGCTCCGTGACAGTGGCTTTCAGTTACAAGGTTGAAATTGCATTAGGTTAGGGTGGAGGGCAGAATGGATGGATGGATTTAGGAATAGATGCTTGAATACTAATAGCTTTACCTAGAAGGTGACTGATTGTGGTTCAGATGGGTCAATGGCCAGTTCTTGTTATTATTGTCTGTAGTGTTATTACAAGTGTAGTAGCAATTGGGGGAAGAACTGGCTTAGTGTGTGTGTGTGTGTGTGAGAGAGAGAGGGGGGGAGCGAGGGAGGGAGGGAGGGAGAGAAAGAGAGAGCACGGGCACATATGTGTGTTTGAGAGCGTGCACATGTTTATATGTGTGTGCATGAAAGGCCCAAAGTCAATCTTTGGTATTGTTCCTTTGACACCATCAATCTTGGTTTTTAAGACAAAGTCTCTTCATTGAATGCAGAACTCAACATAGGCTGGACTGCCTGACTCCGGGGCTTATCCTGCATCTACTTCCTTAGCTTGAAATTACTAGCTCAGAACACTGTGCCTAACTTATTTTGTCTGGGAGCTCAAGGTTCTCATGCTTTTCTGACAAGCACTTTATCAACTGAGCCACCTCCCTAGTGGCTGGCTTATTTTTCATAAATGGGTTTTGCTGACCAGCCAAGCATCACACTGCTTGTAGTTCATTGACCTTCAGTCTGGACCAGAGCAAACAGGTCAAGGCAGGTACAGGCAAGAGACACTCAATAAGTCAATGTTGTCTGGAATTTGGAACATGTGCTACATAAGGCAATGCGGTGTCTAGTCTGTCACTCTGGAAGCCTGCTGAAGACTGTTGTTGATATGGGCATTAGGGTGTCTCAAGACAGGCCACAGTTCTTTTCTCAATACGAGGTGATCTCATCTTAAGCAGAAACTCTACCAAATGGGTAACGTTTTAAGATCCAGCCATTTGAAGTGGCCTCTGGCTCATTAAATGGCTCAATTGCCTTTGGAACCATTTCTGGATTCTCTTCAAAACAGAAAATTGCTCAGCTTCCTGCAATGTCTGAGGAGATTCTTTTCATAATGTGGTGTTCCGTTCTGTAATAAACTTTAACAGGATGCACTCCATGGAGCTCAGTGACATCCTGAGCTATGGTTTAGTGGCAGATACAGAAGATCTGATAAAAGCTAAATCCAGCTCTTTAAACTTAGTCTGAGAAGAAACCGAGTCTTTTCGTTGAAAAGTTGACTAATGGGGTGTACAGGTGGAAAGAGAACTGTCAAGGGTGCTGGTGAGTGATTTGGAGATTAATCTGGAAGCCACCTGATGGCTTTATTTATTTGTTTAAGTCACTGTGTCCTTCGAAAATGGTTGGAATTTTATACTCCCTATTATTTGAGGCTGCTTTGAGCAAGAAATACTGTTACATTTTTCATGTAAAGATTTCTTTAATTCTGTGTGTGTGTATGTGTGTGTGTGTGTGAGAGAGAGAGAGAGAGAGAGAGAGAGAGAGAGAGAAAGAAAGAAAGAGAGAGAGAAAGAGAGAAACATGTCTTGTATGCAAATGCCCATAGAGGCCAGAAGAGGGTGTCAGAGATCTCCTAGAGCTGCAGTTCCAAGTGGTTGTGGGCCACTCAACATGGGTGCTGGGAACAAAACTGGGGTTCTCTGCAAGAGCAGTAAGCTCTCTTAACCACTGAGTTATCTCTCCAGCTCCTCCATTTACTTTCTAAAAGGACGACAACAATCACAACAAAACAGAACCATTCAGACACTGAATTCCATTTTTAAAGTTTCCAAAGATGAAAAAGCCACTTTGGAGCTAAAAGGCTAAAGGGAGAAATGAATTCCACATAAAAAAAAAAATCAATCGCTCTATGCGCTGACACCCACTGACAGAACTAATAATTGTGTCCATGTAAAATCAGACCCTCTTGTTACTTTTTAATGAAGTCTGTCTGATTCTGTGATATTTTTGGCCTAGGAAATGAAAGAGATGTTTTATTAAATGAAACTAGGTCTACATAGGTATTGTATTTGAATATAAGTATGTAACCCCTTCACACAATAAGAAGAAAATATACCAAAAAAATCAGAGCCATGGTTGCAGTTTAAATGAGCTTATGTTCCTGGGAAGTGTTGTGCTTGTCCTAGTGGACCAGTAGCCCTACACTTTGTGGTTTGCATGGGAAAAATCATAGGAGCGATTGGAAGGAAAAGGAAGGTTTTGTCTACCCCTTCTTGGACCTTCTGCCACAGCGTCTGTCCCTGCTGGTGTGAGAAGTCCAACTCTGCCACCAGCCAAGAAACATGGGAACTTTTTCCAATGGTATGTGCCTAAGTCATTGGCAGAATTCACGAGTGTTTCCTCAGAGCGGTAGCAAGTCTTTACCTGCCTACAGCTACTCAGCAAGGTTGCCAAGCTGCAAAGTTTTCCCGTGTGCTCCACATTGCTACCATTTCGTCTTCTTCCCTTTTATTCTCTCCCTCCCTTGAACACAAAAGATGCTGTGTGAAACCACAGCATTATGCAGTACTCCTTTTCCCCCAAGGTGCAGTAATGCCAAGGAAATATATTTTTGAAAATGAACATATCCATACTCTTTCAGGCTATGGCAGTACCCTTCATCTGACTTTTTGCCCAGTGTGTTTGTGAATGCATACATAGGTGCACTTGAATATGCATGCATGTGCTTGTACATACATGTGTGTGAGAATGAATGTGGATTTGTGTATATATGCCTGTCTGTGTGCATATGTGTGCATGGGTGTACACATGAGTTTAGATTAGGATCTCACATGGTTTCATGTACCTAGAAACATATAGCCAAGTAGAGGGTCTTTGATGTCCATTGGGTTTTTGCTCTTGAACTTGATATGACAAAGCAGTTAAGAAATGCCTTGTAGTACAGAAAGCCATCATTCTGTGCTGTCTCTTCCTTGCTGTCTTGAGAGAAAGAGGCATGGAACAAAGGAAACAGAACAGTTCAGGACCCTGCAGCCATACCTTGGAGGAACGGTGATGTCAGCTCCAAGTTTCCAGCTTTTGTCGTAAACTATTACAGTATTTAAGTTCACTGTGGGGGAAGGTTAGTTCCTCTGATAACAGAGCTCATGAGAGAGGACCTGGCAGAGGCACTATCATGAGCCCAAATTTGATTTACCTTATTTTATGATTTTGACAAAATTAGCTTTCTTCTTATAAGTCTGAAACTGCAATCATAATGGGAGCAATAAACATGTCTTCAAGAGTTGTCTCTACTTAAAATAGATAAAAGGTGATGGATAGATGGGGGGATGGATGGGTGGATGGATGGATGATGGATGGATGGATGGATCAATGGATAGATGGGTGGATGGATAGATGGATGGATGGGTAGACGGATTGATGAGTGGATGGATGGATGGATAGATGGGTGGATAGTGGGTGAATAGGTGGATGGGTAACCAGCTGAGTGGATAGATACATGATCTGTTTTTACATCTTTTTAAGCAGGTGTATCTTATATTCTTCAGATGTCTGTTTCCATGGAGATATGTAATGGGGTGGTATTCTTTGTGGTAAGACCCAAAGAGTAAGACAGTTTTACCATCAGATTCTTCTAAAAGCATGATGTAGTGGGAAGGGGACAGGCACTGAGCCACTGAAAGTTGCATTTCTTGGAGTTCTGCAATTTTCAAGTGAATAAATTTAATCAAGGTGAATGATCTAAGTTTTCATGTCTATAAAATGGGAAAATAATTTATAACCTGTTAAGTTTATTCAGTGTTAAAAGTTATCTACCTATCCACACTTTGTCTATCTGCCTACATAGTACCTATTATTTTAGATATTTTAAAAATAATTTCTCTGTTTTGTTTATGTTCATGTATGTTTGCCTGTGTGAGCATACATGCATAATATGTGTGCAAGAGCCCAAGGAGGGCATTGGGGTTATCTGTAGTTGTGAACTGCCACATAGGTGTGAGAAACTAAACTTAGGTTCTCCACAAGAACATCAAGTCCTAGTAACATCAACTCCAGCGTCTCCCTGTGCTGGATATTTATGTCCATCCTTCAGAATTATTGTTTTCTCCCTTTTATTGACTAGTTTTCTTTACCCATCATATTCTTTCATAGCAAAGGATAGAAACGGTTTTCCTTTAAAATTTGAATTAGAATTATGAGTGTTTAAGTAAAAATAACTCAAAACATTTAAACCTATAAATACTATGTGTGCTACTCCCTCCATGGTGGAGAAATAGAAGACCAATCCCTGAATGGGTCTTTAAGGATGTGAGACAGGAAGGTTGGTGATTTAGCTCAGTGGTAGAGCGCTTGCCTAGCCAGCGCAAGGCCTTGGGTTCGGTCCCCAGCTCCAGAAAAGAAAAGAAAAAAAAAGAATGTGAGACAGGTTGGTAACTAGGGCAGATAGTCACCCTTCTATTCTCATGCTACCCTTCTAGAAGATATAAACTGTGAAGATCCTTGATGCCTATGTTAGAGCAATCATGAGTCATAATACCACAGAACACTCCACATTCTCTACCAGCAACTGACGAGTATATTCAGTGTCTTTCATCTGAGAGAGAAACAGCCTCACTTTGTGTCTTGTGATGTTGACATTTTCTAATCATATGGAATAGCTACATTATAAATGTTCTTTCATTTGGGTCTGTGTCAAAGTTGTATTTCTGTCAGAGATCCCCGGCAGGTGAAACCCAGTATAGCACAATAGAAACCATACAGTGGGGCCAGCAAAAATGGCTCAGCAATTAAAGGCTTTTGCTGCCAAGCTGGGTGACCTTATTCTAATTTCCAGGACCACATGGTGGTAGGAGCAGACAACTGATTCCCAAAAGTGGCCTCTGACCACTATGTGTATACTGTGACTGTCCCTCCTCTCCCCGCTCTTTCCCCTCTTCCCTACTCTGCCTGTCTGTCCCTCCCCCCTCCCTCCCTGCCTCCCTCCCTCCCTGTTCCTTTCCTCTCTCTCTCTCTCTCTCTCTCTCTCTCTCTCTCTCTCTCTCTCTCTCTCTCTCTCTCTCTCCTCCTCCCTCCTCCTCCCTCCTCCCCCCCCGCCCCCATATGTCTGAGCTGTCCAGCCTTATTTTCCATTACTTTGAGGCAGTGTCTCTTCCTTGTACTTGGGCAGTGCAGCAGCCAGGTACTGTGAGCTTTGAGGAACTTACTGCCCACCTCTCCCCTTCCCACCTTGCTACAGGAGCTCTGAGCTCACAGACACATATGACAGAGTTAATCTTGCACTTGTATTTCAGGGACTCAAACTCGGGTCCTCACAATTTGCATGGCAACTATTTTACCCACCAAAGCTTCTCTCCTGACTAGCATTCATTTATTTCTATTCTGGACCTTCCTTAAATCACGTCCCCCCTTCAAGCTGGCTCCTTATGCTTTAGGCGGAAGCCCATAGTGCTTTGATAGCATCTTTATGTATTGGTAACACATGAGATTCCAGTCACTGTAATAAACTCTTCTGGCTTCAGCCCTAGAGTTGGTCTGGGTTCCAAGAATCCTACATTCCTGCTATTAGAGGATGATATTTAGAAGTAAAGGGCTGAGTGGCCATGATTTTCAGGAACTCTTAATGGATGAGGTAGATAAAACTAAGGAAATATAAATGAATCCACTACATGCACACATAACTAAGTTTGTAAAAAACCTTTAATCCATTAACCTTCCCTAAGGATAGGATTTTTCCAAAAAATAGTGCATTATTTTTCCCTTCTATATCATAACGTACATAAATAGTAATCAGGTTTTTTTTTTTTGATCTGTCTAATTCTCTGTGGGATCCTTCAGCAAAGAAACCTCGTGGTCTAGTTTTCTTTTATTTGTAGTGACTAGGAAAGCATCCTGTTGACGTTAGAACTCTATGAGTTGGGAGGATTGGAGAGTAGAAAGATGCCCACATGGAAGAATGGCTGGCCAGAGGAATCACTGGGAAAGGATGATGGGTACAGGTGGGTTGTACATGAACATATTCGGTCCAGAGAATACTGACATAGGAACACTGCCAAGTGAAGACTGCTTAAGGATCACTGAGTGGGAAGACAGTTGAGTGGAAGACACTGTCAACTTCCTATTACTATGACAAAATAACCAAGGAAGCCAGGTTAGCTGGGCTGACAGCTTCAGTCAATGGTCAGCTGGCTCCATTGCCTTCAGGATGGTAGAGAAGTAGACATGTCATGGAAGAAAGACAGACAGAAGAAGCTTACCTTGTGGCACTCGA
Source organism: Rattus rattus (assembly GCF_011064425.1). Classification (NCBI taxonomy): domain Eukaryota; kingdom Metazoa; phylum Chordata; class Mammalia; order Rodentia; family Muridae; genus Rattus; species Rattus rattus. The sequence continues at coordinate 15,685,678 of NC_046162.1, read as the reverse complement.
TAAACAGTGCCTGGTTTTTAAATCTGTGAAAACCATAGTCCCAGCTATCCACTTCCTCCAATGATGCTCTGCCTCCCAATAGCCCAGTGAGTTATGGGCTCACCAATGAATTAACTCAGCATGCCCTCATGGCCCATTCACCTCTTAGCAGTGCCAGTACCTGGGAAACTAGCCTTCAACACATAAGCATTTTGGATGGCACTTCATATTGATACCATAACAAGTATCTGCATGGTGCATTTATCAGTGTATGCCATTTCAGTGATACATATATACTTATTGAATTCATCATTTGTCTTCCACCTCATCTTAGAGATAAAAAGTATTTATTCCATGTCTATGACTGTCTGAATGTCAGGACTAAAATGGGATAATTAATCTTCAGCTTTTGTGTACCCACTACTTTGCTTAGGATAAACAGGAAGGTCCCCTCCTGCTTGTCAGTACATAAGTTAGTCAGAACACAACAAGGAAGTATGACCTCACCTGCTTAATTCTGAAAGGAAAATGAAAGCTGCCTTTGTGTTGTTTTTGATATTGTAGGGCTTTTTGTTTTTGTCGTTGTTGTTGTTGCTTTTGTTGTTTTACGAGTCAGCATCTCACTTAGCCTAGGGCGGTCTTGAACTCACTATGTAGCCTAAGATGGCTTTGAACTCTTGGTGCTGATGCCTCCTCCTCTGCCTCCTGAATGCTAGATGCACTACTGTACATTGATTTAATTTTTGTTCAGTCTGAAGTTCTGACTTGATTCATTTCCTCTGCACATACATTTTTCCTGTCATTATGTTAGTGTGTAAAAGCTTGCAAGGAATGCTGGGATAGGCTAGATGTATCAAAATGAGTCATATATTTAGAAGTACATCTATATTTGAGCTCCTGCCTAACATCACATGATTTGGAACCATTAGAAGCTCAGGGGATTTGTGTAAAGTATTAAGAATTTTCTAGGAGTTGGTAAGCTTACATTTGTTTTAGTACAACCTTATCTGTAATTGACATTTTGGTTAATGACTGACCTCATAGGAGATGGTCACTTAAGACTATAATGCGATTGAATTTTCCCACTGTCATAGCGAAAGTCAACGCATTGCTCTCATAATTATTCTCAAAGAATTGACTGCACTGCCAATCACACCACCTATTGCTGGGTACTGCACGTGATGCTTGATGATGATGACTGGAGACTAACCCCTGCCTTTTGGGTTTAGCATTTTTGTATGTTTTATTGCTGTTTTAGAATATTCTCCTACTTATAAAATTATTTACTGCAAAACTAGCCTAATGTTTGAGCCTGTGGCAATCTTATCTGTCTAATATTCCCCATGGCTCTGATTACATCAAGAACCCACATGGTGAACTTCAGCTGTTTCTGTCTGGATTCGAAGATACTCCAGGATCAACACGACATCGAACGATGCTGTTCTCCATGTCTGCTGGCACATGCCTCTGTCCCTAAATACTGAGGAGACTGAGAAAGGAATATTACAATTTCAAGACCTAGGTTACAAAGTGAATTCCAGGTCAGCCTAAGGAACTTAGTGAGACCCTGTCTCAAATAATATGTAAGACAAATAAAAAGAGAAAAGAACATGTTTCTGTGCTAGAGTGATCATTCACTCAGTAAAATGCCTTCCTGACAGACCCTGAATGCCCTCCTGAGAGACCCTGAATGCCCTCCTGAGTGCCCTGAATCCACATGAAAAAGCTAGCCCTGGTGCACATGGTTATAATCCCATCACTGGGGAAATACGAGTTCTGTAGCTTGCTGGCATCCAGTCTAGCTTAATCTGTGAAGCCCAGGCCAATTAGAGACCTTATCTTAAAAATCACCTTAGATAGCACCTGAGAAATTACAATCACACCTGAGGTGGAGCCCTGGTCTCTAGTGCATGTTCACATGCATGTGCACACACAGAACACACAAATGGCCTTTGGAGGTAACTCAGTAGTAGATCTATCACTCAGGGATACACAAGATGGGGCCCATTTTTTTCCATTCTTACTTTCTTATGCTGATGAAGAACAAATTCTTTTCACCTTCATACTGTGAAAAGAAAGAAAAGCTGGTTTTGTGGTATACTTTCTGAAACATTGTTGGATCTGTGTAGATCCTGGTATCTGCAGAGAAACATGCAGATTTGAGTCTTCAGAGGAAAGACAAGTGCTTGGTTACATGCCCATAACCCTAGAAGTTACAGCGCGCTGTCTAGCTTTATGTATCTGTTCTTCCAGATCATTTAGGTTGTGACTGTGTGTTTTCCTGCAAAGTAACCCTCTGGTGCTCTCCCACCAACATCAGAGTGGGTAACTGGTATCCCTTCTGCCTGCTATTGCGTGAACAATCTTACCTAGGTGGGATAGGATGAAGGCGGCCTGAATAATAAAACGCCTTCCTTTGAAGTCAAATCAATTTTTATTCTTAATCTGTGAACAGGAGATGGGAACAAATAACTTCTGAGTGAAATAAAGATTTCTTAGCCTGTCAACATTTATCTTCTCAGGCTGCAGAGGTGGGATCCCTGTTAGCAGCTGGCAGTTTTAAAATAATCCATTCGCCCCGAGGAAGTGTGAAAATTGTAGAGCGCAGAGGCTCAGAGCCGGTGTACTGGCGAGGTCGACTCTGCCCTCTTTCTACACTCCCCACTTGAGACTTGGCTGGTCTGACTCTAAAACATCACAGGCCAGTGAAGATGTGCGCCCAGAGAGCATCAATCATTTCCTCAGGGGAAGAGCTGCTGTGTGGTGTAAAGCCCCAAAGGCAGCACAGTGTTATCGATGGACTTGCCAGGCAGAGACTTCTCTTCATTCTCTGAGATTTTCATGAGCTGTCATTTTGCTACTGTGGGAGTAAATCCTCTTCCGTGAGTTAATTTCCCTTTTCATAAACAAATCCCAGATAAACAGTACTGAGCACAGCAGTAATAACTACACGGAGCTTGTAGCACAGTGCTTGAGTGTTTTGTGTTTTTTGTTTCCATGCTACAGAAAGACCAAAGGCAGAGAACCCATGGTATCCTTTTGGCACACAGAGAGATGCTAATCGTATGGGAGTCCACTTTTGTCTCCTGGGAAAATACTCCAGGAGCACCTACTGTTTGACATTCTTGTAGGTTGAGGAGAATCACGTGATCTCTGACATACCCTTAAACATCACACCCTGAGTGTTTTGGATCCTAGATGGAAACCCGGAACTTCAGATTACAGAAGAACTAGCTCTGGGGTGTACTGGAGCCAGAAGTGGTACCCAGAGTTGTGAAGAATCTCGACACAAAGAGTGTTCATGAGGAAGAGCCCCCCCCCGTCTGTCTTTCCTCCCACAATCATGTTAGACGGTGAGAACATAGCCCCTTATTGGCCACAGTCTGAGAGGACATCATCTTACTGAGACCTTCAGGAGGATGGGCCCAGCAAGTGTGTTTATGAGGATTGCAAACTTGGACTGTGTTCTCAGCTGCATCTCACTTGTATGTCCCATTTCCCCTTTATTAATATTGGTTGTCTTCAAGTGTGTGTGTGTGTGTGTGTGTGTGTGTGTGTGTGTGTGTGTGTGTGTGTGGTGTGGTTTTGTGGTGTGTACTATTATTAGAAGAAATGAAATTTTATACTATGGAGGTAGAGTGCTTGCCTGGCATGCATGAACTCCAGAGTTCTGTATTCATAAACCTGGTATGGTAGTAAATACCTTTAATCCAGAACTTGGAATGTGGAGGGGGGGATTAAAAATTCAAGGTTATCATCCCTGGCTATATAGTAAATTGGAGGGAAGCCTAAGAAGCACAAGTCATCTTTACAAAAAGAAAAAAGAACGAGAGAAACCACAGGGCTGAGGAGATGGACCCTTACTGCATAGCTGCTTGCTGTTAACTCCAGTTTCCAAGACAGATGGTTCCCTGAAGCAAGTAAGCTAGCAAAAGTAGCCATGCTGGTTAGTTCTGGCTTTGATTGGCAGACCTTGCCTCGATGCATAAATGGAACGTCAGTTAACTGAGGTAGATTCCCAGCATCAGTCTTGGACTTCCTCATGCACGCTCATATACATGCACATATGTATACATGCCAGTGCCCATCTGTATGTGAGCATGCGTATGCACAAACTCACCTTCCACATACACACAAAAACTAAAATTGAAAATAAAAATAAAAATAAAGTTAAAAAGTAGAGCTGACTCGTTTTTATGAACTTGGCACTGTGACCCTATGTGACCTCATTTCAAAATGAGTCATCTCTAACGACTGATGTCCTGTAGGGAACCCAGAGGACACTATCTAACCTGATAAGGACGGCAGTGAAACCAGGTTGAATAAATAGTGAGTGGATGGATAAACGGTGAGTTCTGTCTTCGCTAGGAATTCCATACTGCTGTCCCAGTCCTATCCCGTGTGCTCCAGTCAAGTACAAGGATGGTCAGTGTGTCACAGAAGTAAAGCAAGACCCAGAGAGAGCCTTGTCTCCCTCAGAGGATGCCACAAGATCGCTACAGTGTTGCTGCCCTTCCCTCCACAGAATGTTTTTAATATGTCTATTTAAATGCAAATTTTGACTTTCTGTCTGTAATCATATAAAATGTTTGGCACTAAAATTTTAATCAGGAATGTAATTTTATATAGAGGTGGTGATGGAGTGCCAGGCCACGTGTAATAGAATGAGGCATGCACGTGTGAATTCTTAGTACACACAGGTTCTGGCCTCCCTGCCTCAGGCAGGATATGGATATGAAGAGACTTCGCTTGGCACTGCATCAAGATGCGTCCTGCTCATGGCCTGTGTTTTATGTCATGTTTGGGTCCTTTGTGGTCCTCTGAGAAATGAGGGTGACTGAGTATTCGTTAGTGAATTGAACCTGGGCCCTCTGTAGGAGCAGTGAGTGCTCTTAACTGCAGAGTCATCCCCAGGCCCCTAGTGTGTTTTTGTGTGTTTGTGTCTGTCTCTTTCCCCATTAGGTTAAGGGTGTTCCTACCCGCTACCCAACAAAGATGCTAGCTGTTCATCAAGGGGGCTTAAGGCTTACCTACTGCTCAGCAGTATGGCTTCCCACAACAGATATCTGTCCTCTTAGCTCGGAAAGCCCTTGATCTCCACCAGCCAGCGTTCAATAGGCAGCTTCTGGTATTCCCCCCACATCCTCACCTTTCACCTCAGCTGGAGACCAGGCCTCTGCACATCTGGGCCTTCCAGGGAGATAGGTACCCAGACCCCACAGCCCTGGTACTTCAAGCCTTCCTTAGAACCCTCTGCAGTCTTTCATTTTTGCCTAGTGCCACAGAGAAGCTGCTCCTACAGGAGCCACGAGGAGAAGCTCTGGTTGCCTTTTCTCATCCCCTCTTGCTTGCCCATCACGTTGACAATGTCAGAATGCACACAGCCCTCTTCCAAGTAAGGAGTTAGCCATGTAAGACCGTGCACGGGCGCCTATTTCTAATGGGGCTGTGCACCAGTCTGGAACCTGGTTCATCCCTGCTCCTGCATTACTCTTTCATAGTGGTCTGCTCAGAATTGAGCTAACAAGGCACCCCCCAGAGAGAGGCCATCTAGCTTTGTGTTTACGGCTTCATCTCCTCCAGTCCTCAGCTTCCACTGTTCTCTGTGCTATTACCTTGTTTGTTTACTATTTGTTTAGTAGTGAATGGTCCCTGAACCTGGGTCCACAGGGCAATGCCCCAGCACTGCTCATTCATGCAACTTTTCACCACGTGCTGCAGGAAGATGACCCACCCCTGCAGTAGCCCACACACCAAGGCAACCTGAACTTGCCCTCAGAGCTTATTTTCTGAAACATGGTCCTTGGAGCCAAGTAGTGGCCATCTTTACCAGCTTTGCTGTGCCTGTTTACAAGAGTCCATCAAGATCAGACCTCTTGACTGTTAACATCACCTCATAGAAGGAGGGGTGGCGAGGGGTAGACCCTCATCTGAGAAGCCAAAACACCTATTAGTCCTAACTGCCCCAGTTGCCTATGGCCTCAGGGTCTGGGATGTTCTGGAGTCTATAGCATAAGGAAGGTTAATTGAAGAGGGGCTCCATTTGCAGATATACTCAGACATCATCATCCACACTGGCTGTAGACTTTCCAGTATGGCTGCATCCCCCTGCAGGTAACCACTTACCCATGCTCTGTAAGCCAGTCCAATAAACTCACTGGGTCTCCTGGGTAGACTTGGGTGGACTCATACTTTGGCTTGCCACTTGGACTGTATGAAGCAGGTTGACATCATTTATAGTTCCCCAGGGAAGAAATTTTGAAATATAAGACATTTTCATATATGTATCATTTCTCTTTATTCTCCCTTGTCTCCCCACTGCCTTTACCACCTCTCTCCTCAACTCATTGATTCTTTCTATGTCGAGCATCATGGCCTGCAGGATTTGATGCAGAAACCATGGGTGATGGCTGCTTGCTGGTTTTCTCTGTGAGCAAGTTCTCTGATTTTCTCATAGGATCATGACGTCATGAGCCGACTTTCTTATACGGCGCAGGAGCACCTACCTAGGGATAGATAGTGCTGCCTATGGTAGGCTGGGCCTTCTGCACTATTTACTAATCAAGACGATCCCACCCCAGTCATGCACATAGGACAATCTCATCTGGGTAATTCCTCAGTTAGGGTTTTCTTTTCAGATGTGGGCTGTGCCCAGTTGACAGTGCTGACTAGGTCAGTTTCTGTCCAGTTAATAGTGCTAACTCTGTCAGTTTCTTTCACCTCTCCCAGTTTCCAATGATTGTGTTTATAGGATCTCTTGGATGGTTCTCAGTCTGACCTTATGGAGAAAAGATCTGCGTTAGGAAAACAAAGTAACAATGGAGAGGGAAATGGGTGGAGATGAGGGGGAGACTTTTGTGGGAAATGAGGAGAATGGGTGACTGTGGGTCAGGAGTACAAAAATAAAGGGTGGTCCCTAGGTTTCTGCTGTGGTTTCAATGGGCAACACCTACCTGCTATAAGTACCACTTTGAAGAGGAAGATTCTGGCACCTATTGGAGATGATGAATTTGAGAAATCTGTTGCAAGTCCAACTGAGGTTCATACCAACTTATCATCAGAAATGGGTAGTACTTGGACCCTTAGCAATAAAAGAGGCTTCCTTTGGAGCTATGCAGAATGGAGAGATAAGACAGCCATATATATATGTATGTATGTATGTATATGTACATATGTGTATATACATATATATGCATACATACTTACATGTATGCACACACATATATGCACACATATATGTACATACACATACACATATGTATGCACACATATATGTATATGTACACATACATGCACATACACATATAAGCACAGTCATATGCATACATATATGCACACACACATATATGCACACACATGTATGCATACACACATGAGCACACACACCTATATACATACACACACATACATACATATAAACACAGAAGTGTGCATGTGCACACACACATATACATGCATACCCATATATATGTGTGTATATATATATATATATTTATGTACACACATGCATGCACACACACACACAGCCTCTCTCATTGCTATGACAAAATATCTGACAAAAGCAACTTAAGGAAGGAAAGGATGATTTTAATCATAGTTCAAGAAGACATTATCCATCATTGTCTTAGGGTTTCTATTCCTGCACAAAACATGACCAAGGAGTAAGTTGGGGAGGAAAGGGTTTATTCAGCTTACTTCCATTCTGTTCATCACTAAAGGAAGTCAGGACTGGAACTCAAGCAGGTCAGGAAGCAGGAGCTGATGCAGAGGCCATGGAGGGATGACACTGGCTTGCTTCCCCTGGCTTGCTCAGCTTGCTCTCTTATAGAACCCAAGACCACCAGCCCAGAGACAGCACCACCAACAAGGGTCCTCCCACCCTTGATCACTAGTTGAGAAAATGCCTTACAGCTGGGTCTCATGGAGGCTTTCCTCAAGGGAGGCTCTTTTCTCTGGGATAACTTCAGCTTGTGTCAAGTTGACACACAAAACCAGCCAGTACAATCATGGTCAGGAGTCACGGTGACAGGGGCTTAAGGTTGGCTGACAACATCAGCAAGGAGAAGACAATGAATGGTGGTGGCTTCCACCGTCAGGGTGGGACTTCCCACATCAGGAAATCTGTTCTAGAGATTCTTTCATGGACGTCACCACAGGTTTGTTGCAGGTGAGTCCAAGTTCTGCCTAAGTGATAAACACTAGTAAGTATCACACTTACTGCTTACATACTTACTACTTACGTATTGCCAGATACCAAGATACCTGCTCAGCGCACTGTTCCAGCTTCATTTCTTTCTCTGTATATGTGCCCGAATGTGATTCCAGGTGCAAGTACATACATGCACATGCATTTGGAGGTCAGAGGTCAACCTTAGTTGTCTTTCCTCAGCAGTAACCCACAGCAACCTCGAGTTATTGCAATAAGCTCTCTCATGCGGACTTGGAGTTCCTCATTTCGGCTAGACTGGCCTTCTAATGAGCTCCAGGGACCCTTGTGTCTCTGCCTCCCCAGGACAAGGGTTATACTCCTGCCTTGTTTTTCTACATGTGTGCTGAGGATCAGACTCAGCTCCTAATGTCTTCACAGCAGGCGCTTTGATGACGGAACTGTCTTCTGAGTCCCTCTTCTTTCTCCATTAAATGTCTCGATCTACACAATAAAGTCTGTAGTCATCTTACCCAGGAGAAAGGATAGGAAACATCAAGAGTATGAGGAGAAACAGTGAAGGAACCACTGAGAGTCTTGAGTGTGAACACAGGGGCAGGATAGGGGGACATCAGGTACCAGATGGAGAGTGGATAAACAGGAGGAAGATGTAGAAGAGGGAATTGTTCGCTTTGACTTTTCATTAGAGGAAAAATTATTCAGGTCATGGCCGTTGCAGTCAGCTTCACAGGAAAGGACTGGTGGTATTGTCACTTTGTAGTGGACAGTGGCCAGAGATGGTGGGCTTGAGTATTCCACGAGAGAAAGGAAATAGAAACAGTCCTGTGAATCATGGTGTGAATTAAGGGACAGATCCTGAGTGAGCTGGCTGATGGGCAAGGGGTAAAGGAAGAGTCCCTGTAGGGGACACCTATTTGCATAGGTGTAATGGAAGGGGTAGAAGTATGCTTTAGCAGTGTGTTGTACACTGTGGTCTACCTGGCAACTCAGCACAGCTGAGGGGACGCAGATGTGCAAGCAGACACCTTCCTCCATAACAGAAGGAATGAAAGTTTGATCCTTGAGAAGTCTGTGGGTTGTGGCAGGGATTACAACACATTCCCCTGCTTTGACATTTGCTGTCTCTCCTGAGGCAAGAGGCATCCGAAAAATCGGAGGACAGTCAACACTGCCTTAGTTATGTGAAAAACAGAAGAGCCCTATCTGTCTGCATGTCTCTCATTTTCTCTCTGTGTCTCTCTATCTCTCTGTCTCTGTCTTTGTCTCTGTCTCTGCCTCTCTTTCTCTCTCTGTATTGATGTGCATGCTCATGTATATGTGGCTGCATGTATGTGTGGGGAAGTGCATACGCATAGGCATGAGTGTATGTTGAAGACACAGAGAACTTCCTTGGTGTCTTTTTCCTTCGTTTGTGTTGAATAGAGTCTGTTTGTGGCTTGGAACTTATAAGATAGGCAATTATCGTTAGGCAGCAACTCACAAGGATCCACCTGACTCCCCTTTCCCAGTGTTGGGATTGCAAATGCAAACCATCATGCTTGTTTTTTTCATGTGGATTTGAGGTATCTAACCAAGGTTTCATGTTTACAAGGCAAACACTGGATTGACTGAGCCATTTTCCCAACCCAACAGTCAGACTTTCCTTAGGTAATTTCTCTGCTCCAAATCCCAGAAACCAGAGGATAAATAGTCCAATGGGAGGTATGTTTTATTTGACAAAGAAGAAGTGATAGGAATAAGGCATCATGGAACATCTGGGGGCATCCATATACCTCCCAGCAACGCTGTCTACTTGTATGGAGTGGTTGTTTGATTTTATATATGAGGCAGCATGTGATTTCCTTTACTGAAATTTAGAAGCTCAGAGTCTTGAACAGCGGAAATGAACCATTGATAATCTAGAAGTGAAGCAAAGCAGGGCTAGTTGACTGAGCTCATGAGGAAACATGGTGGCATTCACTACAGACTACCAGATGGAATCTGGATGTGGAAGGAAGGGTACACATAGACTGTCTCTAGTTTTTCCTGTCTTCCATATGATAGGCAATGTCAGACTGAGCAAACCTGAGCAGTTCTCCCTGGGAGAGCATACACATATCTCTCTAAAATAGATGCCCAGCAGAGGCCAAAGGAAGAGAGGACATTCTGAATATTGCCCAGCCATTGGTTACAATGCCTTTGTAGCTTGCTACCTCATGGTGTGACAGTGTTCCTGGGGAGACAAGAACCAACATCCACTTGCTCTAGATAGGAAACCTCAAAAGACCAAAGTTAAGGATACCAGTGAAATCCAGCTGGCTGAGCCAATGTGGTTTTGTTCTGTCTTGTTTTGTTCACTAATAGGAGTATGTGTGTGGGGGTTACTGACAGGAGTAGAGATGACTCAAAGACACCCAGAACATGGAAAGCCGACTCCAGTGTGAACAATGGCTTATAAAACCTGGAAACAACAGTAGTCGCTGCACAACTTACAGGCAAATAGGCAGAATGAAGGAAGCATGTCGCTTCCAGACAGCTCAGGCGGGCTGAGCCTCTGCTAGGCTGCATGAATTGTATGTCTTACAGGCAGTTCCGCTGGTCTCTGTCTCCTTGGTAGGCATTAGTATTTATGTAAGCTTGTGAAGAAAGACACCTGGTATATCTGGTCAGTCTCAAGGACTTCCTGAGATGGTTAAGTTGTTTACATCCTAAATATTAAGGAACCTCTCCTCAAAATTTCTTGGATTTTTAAAACTACCTGAATCTTACTGAGCTTTGCTAGAAAGTGCTATACAGCACCTCCCATGCCCATCACCTTCCAAAGAACTCCTTTTCTTTCTTATTACTGTCTACAGAGGACATTAGCAACTTCTTTCCTGTAGAATGCAGGATGCGGAAACCAAAGCCCTCTCATCTTTGTGTATGTTTGCCTGAAAGCTTGTCATAGTGAGTATCACCTTTAATCCTTCTGGAGACTGGTGGTAGTAACTATAGAATTCTAACAGAGGGCAATTCAGAGACATGGTACCTGCAAGGTTAGGTTGTGGGGTGGTAGGAAGGGTAGGTTGCAGAGTAATAGAAAAGTGGTGGAGGAAAAGAGCTCACATACTGAAAGCTTCATTGAGAACTGAGGGGAAAGGGCTGTTCATGTTACTGGGTGGTGTGGTAAGATCAATGGGTCTTGTATTTCTGTAGGTTGGGTAGAAAAAATGCTGGACTGAAACCAGGAGGGCTACAAAAGCTGCAGGGTTGGTTTCTTGTCTCAGTATTATGAGTGCCGTATGTCAAACACATCAAGCCTGACTCTGGACCTGTTTGCTTATGGGACAGATTGGGCTGCAGTTGACATGCCTTTGGGATGTGGGATGCTGTTAGTTCAGTCTGGCATTGGACTCTTGTGTTCTATGGATTTTCCTGCTGTGCCTGCTGCTGCTGGAAGTAGGTCTTTCCTTTATCCTTACACTTCCGGCAAGGTTGCTTCCTACTTAAGCTGGTTCCTAGATAGTGGTTTAAAACGTGTCTCTACAGCTTTGTCACAAATGACAAGATTACAATGGCCATGGGACTTGCCCTTTGCTGCCTCCTAGAACAGTGAACTCTTTTCCTAAGAGACGGGAGTCTAGGTTTGTGGGCCACAAGGTCTTTCTTCCTTGATCTCATTTTTTGGAGCCTGTAAACAGCTGATCAACACAGGCAAGCAGATGGACAGGGCTATGTTCCCATAAAACTTTATTTAGAGTGCTGTAATTTGAGCTTACTGTGAGTTTCATGCATCACAGAACATCACTCTCCTTGTGATGCTTGATTTTTTTTTCCCCCAAATCACTTATAGTTGCAAGAATTGCCATACAAAAGTAGACACTGACACAGACCCTGAGGACACAGTATACAGCACCTAGCCCACAGCACCATACAGAGCTGGGTAACTTTGGCTAATGCCCATCTGTTAATCTTGAAGGAAAAGGGGAAAACCCAGAGTTGGTGGTACAGGACTATCTTCCCAACTATTCAGGAGCCTGTGGTAGGAAGATGATAAGCTCAAAGACCACCTGGGCTACAGAGTGCATTCAAGGCCAACCTAGGCGACTTTAGGATGAAACTTAATGATAGAGTGCTTGTCTAGCATCACTGAAGTCCTGAGTATAATCCCCAGGAAGAAAGAAGAAGGGAGGAGAAAGAAGAAAGGGAGTACAGAGGCAGGAGGAAGGAGAAGTCAGGAACAAAGGGGGAGAGAGGGGGAAGAGGGAAGGGAGGAAGTGGGGAGGAGGGGCAGATTTGGAAACGCTGGTTTCGTTCCCCCATGGAGCGGAAAGGAGAGGTGCTGAGGAACTGTGAAATGAACCCTGGATTCTGTTTCAGTAGATCTTTGTTCTCAAGCTTGAGGCGACCTTGAGTCAGTTGTTCCAGCTCTCTGGACTGTGGTTGTCCTGTCATCATGGAAGGTACAATTTTTGCTTCCTGAACAAAAGTGAAATATTTTGTTTTTCCCAAGTCCACTGATCATCGCCACATTACTCTCTGAGGACTGGAGAGCTGAATGGACAACAAAGTCCACATCCCAGGAAGTTAGTGAGACATGGCCTTCTCTGGACATGATAGCAAAATTCCAAGCGTGAGCAGAAGACATCATCCCCAGGGTCCAAGAAGTTGTCAGAGGCCTCAGAGCCTGGCCCTGAAACCTGCCCTTGGATTCTTCTATATTCCCTAACAGGTCCTTCCCTCCCCCATCCTGGTTAAAGTTCTGTGAGTCCTGGATCTGTTACTTTTAAGAATTCTCAGCTGTGAACCTACAACTTTCTGAAACTTTCACCTATAAGGCTCTGAACTTTGTTAACACTCAAAGCACCTTGAACTTCCTTGTAACTCAGGACACGAAGCAAGGATCCCTTTGATGCTTGCCACTAAGCCTGTAATTCAGTCTGGTGTTCCTCAGAAACCACTCTGATCTCATTTACAAAGTAAAGCACCGACTAAACCCCTCAGAAAAATACAAGTGCTGCTGCGACCATCTTGCTGAAAATAGCCTTGAAATAAGGAGCAGGTGACTTGTGTGGTCACCAAACACCCAATCTCTGTGTGTGTACATGGGTAAGGATGTCGGGGTCAATGCTGGGTGTCTCCTTTAATTATTCTCTCTCCACCTTATTTGTTGAGATATGATCTGTCTTTGGACCTACAGTTCGGTGATTCAGCTAGACTAGTGGACCAGCCAACCCCAGGGACTCTTCCCATCTTTGCCTTTAGAGTGACAGAAACATACCACCATGTCCCGTTTCTTATGTGGGTACTACGGATCTGAAATCAAGTCCTCATGCTTATGAGACCAGCACTTCATCCACTGAGTTATCCCCTATCTAAATTTTAAACTAATTATTAATCAGTTATTAATGGAGGATGTAGACCTTGTGTGTATTTTTAAAAGTACAGTGGATCTTTTACAATATGGGAATTTAAAAGAATATCACAGTCTATATTAATCATTTATTGTGCAGGTGTCGGGGGTGGGGGGTGACATATGCCAAGATGTGTGTCTGTGTGATAAGTTATGAGACAACTTACAGGACTTGGTTCTCTTCTTTCACTATTGGGAGCTGGGAATGAAGTTCAATCAGGGGCTTGGCAGCATGGGCTGTTCCTTGCTGTGTCATCTTTCTGTCCTAGTCAGCTTTTGGTTTCTGTGATAAAATGTTGACTATAACCAGCATGGGAGAGGGAAGGAAATATCTGCCTTATACTTTGACATCTCAGCCCATCACTGAGGGAAGTCAGGGTAGAAGCTCAAGGCAGGAGGCTAGAGGCAGGAACTGAAGCAGAGATCACAGAGAAATGTTGAATACTGGCTTGCTCTACACGGCTTGCTTTCTTATCTGTGACTCTGGGGCTACTATCCAGGTTAGCTACTACCCACAGTGAACGGGACCCTCTGCCATCAACCGTTAATCAGGAACCTTCCCTCAGACTTGCCTACAGGCTAATCCGATGGAGACAATTACTCAGTTGAGGTTCTCTCTTATCCTGACTGACTCTAGTTTGTTTTACATGGACCAAACTAACCAGTGCATCTCTTTCTCTCTTTCTTTCCCTCTCTCTGTCTCTCTCTCCCCCCCTCCCTGTCGCTGTTCCTCTTTTTGTCTGTCTCTGTCTCACCCTGACTGTCTTCCCCACCCCCCACCTCTGAAGCACGTTCACAGGCCCATCATTCTCTTCCTGCCCTGAAATGGTCTTCTCACCCTGCCATTCATCTACCCTGATTGGTTTTGCCTTTCTTCTGGGATGTTGCTCAATTTGCTTGTAAAGTTTTGTTTATTCGCCAGCTCCTGGTTTGGAAGGTGCTGGGTCATTAATCTGACTATTCAAGGTTAGCCATACTTTATGCTGAAATTGCCTTTTATGGAACAGATTTCAAGGTTCTGCCAGGGTTGAATGCTACCTCGTTTTTTGACATTTCAGCAATGAATCCTGTTTGAAATGTGATTTGAATCCAATCATCATCTTATTTGTGGAGGAAGATAAAAATAATACACAAATATTGCAGGAAAATTACATTGCTCTTTCCCCTCCCCCACTTACGAGTTTGCATTCCGCTGAGGTTGGCCAGGTACTAAGCAATGTCACCCCACTTTCATCAGGTCTCCCATTTTTCTTCCTATATAGATTTCTGTCCCCGAAGGCTTAAGCATGTTTCCTTTATGCCTGCTATAAGTCACACAGTGTTTGTAAGGACAGGCGCTGATGGGGCTCACACAGTGGTGACCCCCCTCACTGCAGAGGGTCAGAGTCAAAGGCCTCAGACAGAGACCATCTTCCTCATATAGTTATGAAGCCATACGCCTATTCTTTTGAAGGAATTTCTTCCTCCAGGATGCTTTGTGAATGTGTGGATGAGTTCATAAGTGTCTCCTCTCAGAGTGCATAACTGTGGCATTTTGATTGAAGACCAAGGTAGCAGGCTTTGCAGTTTCCTGTGGTCTGGTGCAGCCCATTATCACTGTATAGCACTATGCAGTGTTGGACAAGCACCGTTTGTTTGTTTGTTTGTTTGTTTGTTTGTTTGTTTATTTATTTATTTATCTTGTATTTTGATAGGAAATTTTTGCTATATATCCCAGGCTGGCCCCAGACTCCTTATTTCCCTGCATCTGCCTAACAAATGATAGAATTATAGGTGTATACCACTACATTTTTTTATCCAAAGGACATATTTCTCTTAAAAATGCCCTGCACCAGATCATCCCAATCTGTTCTTATAATAAATTCACACCTGAGACTGTGCCATTTCTATATTGATTATGGTTGTGTCTGAAGATGTCTTCTGTGCTCCATTTCAGCAGTGCCTCATTCCTGTGTACTCTATACAGAGTTCTTCCCTCTCTTAAAGCTCAGTCTTCAGAAAAATGGATTTCAACCCCACATTTGCTTACAGTAATATAGTTTGCAATACTCAAACTCTTCGTGGAATCACTGTGGTACCAACAGATGGACCTGATTTTCTGCCTCTGTATAACAGAGATTGGAACTGACATTTCATTTAGTAGACATTGTAAGCACCTTTGTCTCTTCTCAGTTGCTAAAGGTATGCAGCTATTTGCTCCAGGTTGGACTCAGGTATGATCACCCTGAATGATCTTATCTTCTTCAAGAGACCCTTGAAAGACCCAGACACTTGACATTCCCTCATGGAAGGAGGGAGGATACTTACAAGGCTCATGGAGCCCACGGGACTCTAGAAGCTCGGGGTCTTCATGAGATTCTCATGAGTGTCTTCCCTTTCCCAAGGTCATATAGGATATGGAAGGTTGATTGAAGCTCGGACTCTGACTTGCAAAGCTTCCCAATAGCTGTGGAGAAGACTTTACATCTTTTCATGAGTTGTCCATTCATGGGTTGTTCATCCATGGGATGTTCATTCATAGGCCGTGCATTCATGGATCCATGCTGTGGGTGGGGCTTATCATGGTGAAGCTGGCTAGGGAAATTCCTACTAGTGTAGCTGCCTTTGAGTTACCCTGCTCCTGGAACCAAACTTAATGAACTCTCTGATTCATGAGACTGAACCTGGATGGAATCCTTCCTTGAGTCTGCCAGTGTTCAGGCAGCCTGGGATGAGGGTTTAGGTTTTCTCCGAAAAAGTCATATGACTTAATAGATGGGCAGTCTGTCCGGAAAGTGATTATATTCATAATTCTATAGGCTGAGACATTAGAGAGCATGGAGCCAGTGTCCAATGGGTGTTCTGCTCTATCACTACATTTGCAAAGACCTGAATAAGTAAGAGTGAAACAGGAGAGTCTGAGCTTGTAACAAACACATTGTCTCTAATTTACTCCTAGTACAGTAGTGTTCTGGCCTCTGAAAAGTCCTATCTCCTAAAACACTTGCAATAACCACTTGGTTTGGGAAGCAGCACTCAGCTCATAGCACTATCCCGGTCATAGCAGTGGTGAAGAGCTACCTGGACTGAGTTCGAGTCTTAGGGTTACAGAGCACAACATTTCTTAACCTCTTATGCCTCAGTTTCTTCATCTTTCAAATGGAACATTCATATGCTGGTTTTTAACCCTGTTGGAGAATGTTAGAATGCAATGCTTTTCAAGGGCTTAGCACAGTGACTCACTCATCACCATTTAGTTTCAGAAGCTGGGCCCTGAGCTCAGCGTATGACGCCTCTCTGTGAAATGCCAAACATCAGCACATGGCTGTAGTGAGAGTCTAGAAAAGGAAACTTATGGGGTCTTTGTGCAGAACCATCTCCCAGGAATGCTCACGGAGCGATATGTTGCTCCTCTCTTTCCTGTAGGAAGTACTTCCTTCACTGAGCTATCTCCACAGCCCACAATACATCTCTGAGCTCCACTCTGCTCTCTTTTCTTCTCCTGGTCAGAGGTCAGAGCCATAGCAGTTTCATACGGGCAGAACATTCTGACTGAGCAAACCTCAGCCCAAACAGGCAACTGCCGTAGTCTCTTGTAGTCAGAGTTTAGCCACAAAGAGCATTCTTTCCTCTCCTTTTCCTCCACGTCTTGGGAATTACTGTGAGAGATGCCACATCCTTCATCAATCACTGCTAAGTTACTAGGCATCTACCAGGAATGAGGACATTCCAAATGTGATTCCAATGCCTGTGGCGTGTTATCCTAGCTTGCAGGGCTGAGATGCAACTGGTAACTGAGAATGAATCATGTTCGAGTTATCAGATGCCTGTCAAACAACTTGGAAATCACAAAGAAAAGAACAGAAGCTCTTCAAGGGTCTCCTTTATATGTGATCCGGATCCTGCACACACACACACACACACACACACACACACACACACACACACACACACACACACACTTGAGATGGGTGAATAGAAAGGGAGAAATGTCTTTAAAACTTCTCCAAGGAGCTAGCGTTGACCATAAATCCCAAGAACTATCCCTAAAAGGATGGAGGGTCCTATGAGAGTGAAACATGAATGGGATTTACATGACTTGGGTCGGCGGGAACATGATTGGCGAGGTAGGAAGGGTCCACCCTGAGTTAGAAACAAGCTGATTAAGGGGGAAACGAAACAAAATAAAAATGTCTTTCAAGGGAGACATGTAAAAACTAAATAAAACCTTTGCCATCAACTTAAAGTCCAGATATTTGGGGAATAAATCTGCTCACAGGCTCATGAAACAGCCGCCAACTCAAGGTTATATGAAAGAAAGAAAGCCATAGGCATAGCTCAGCTGCTCCCAGCTGCCTGGTATCGTTAACCTCACTGCATTGGGATTCTGTTCTTTAGAGCTTAGCTGCGTTTGTCACTGGGGTCTGCAGGAGGCAGCTGCTAGATCCGCAGCCCCTCGTTCATGTTTTGGCTTCTGTATTGATACCTGGTGTTCCTGCAGTAAGGACTTCTCACTTCTTCCCATTGTTGGGACTTCACTGCAAGTCCCCTGAGCTCAGCCTCAAGGCCAACCTTAGGAACTTACTGAGACTCCATCTTCAAAAGGGACCAGTGTGATGTCTCCACTGTAAAGGGACTTTGTACCAAGCCTGGCCACTCCTGTCCATCCCAGGGACCAATGTAGTAGGAACGAGCTGACTCCGGCAAGTCTTCTGATGGCCAAATGAGAGTTCCCGACACATCACACGTGTCTAAGCCCTTTACTGATGGGCCCAGCTCTGCAGCCACTCATTGGTGCTTCTCCGTCACATGGGGTGGGGTGTGTCTTGAAATATGCAGCACGAAAATCTAGGGATAGTATTGCTTTTCTCTTTTCTTTAGCCCATTTGATTACCTCCAAAAGAAAGAACAAGGAAATACCTTATGAGTGTAATTTGACTGGTGGATATGGTACCTGTGTTACCACATCAGCTGGCTCACCCCTGGTGCTTTCTGCCCTGCGTTGTTCCAAATACTTGGGAATCATTAATCCTCTGTCTGACACATCTACATAGTACTGAAGAAAAAGAGATTTTTTTTTTTGAAAACTGCCATTTCCATCATGAAAACCGATACCAAGCTTTTGGAAAAAACTGGATTCTGTACTCTTGTCCACTCCTTTGTAATGGTCCCAGAATTCTAAAATGAGGGTATTCTTGAGCCATTGCTCTTCTGAGAATTGGGATTTGCTCATCTTGGGGTCCTCAGAGTCCTGCAGGAGGGAGAGGGGAATGTGATCAGGTTTCTGAAGTGGTGTGGTCAAAACATGCAGGAGAAAGGTGCTCTCGGTCTTGGTCAGTGACTACTTTCCTGTTCAAAATTCCGCTCTATGTGTACCCCAGGGGAAATGAGCAGATGATCGTGGGTAGGAAGGCTCAGACTGAAGACCTCGGACATACCCAGGAGAAATCAGGCTGCAGGCTACTAAGGCTTAGGATAAAAATTGATGCTGCTTTGCCAGCTCAGGGACCATGGGACTGCATTTTTTCCGGCTGCTTATGTGGAGTGAAGTCTCATCCTTGCTGGCAGAAACTGCTTCAGGACCGGTGACTCATTTTGTGGTCCACTCGGAAGACCACGCATAGCATCTGGGGGCTGGATTGCTGGAGGTTGGACCCCATCTTCTCCTGACCATGAAGTGACTGAGGGAGGGGGCCCAGGGCCTGGGTCCCTGGAGAGCTGTCTCTGTGCTGTTGTTTTCTAAGTGGATGCTAATCCATTAATTAGGAGGTTTGCGTGCATACATTAGCGTTTCTATTTATGCATGGATGTATTTACATATCCATAAGCCCCTGTCTTTCCTTTCAGCTCTTAGAGATGATGCTGTAATTATTTTCTGGCTTAGGGGTGGAAAGTCAAAAGCAGCCCCCCCACCATCCAATTTTAAAATAATAATTAAAAAACCTTAAATTTTATCCTCCTGCATCTATCCTCCAGGTACAGAATTACAGACATGAACCACCTTGCCTGGTTTGTGTGAGGCTAGGGATGGAAGCCAGGGCTTTGTGGGTATTAGACAAGCTCTTCACCAACTCAGCTCTATTCCTAGCTCTCTGCCTCTGAATCCCAGTATAGGGAGCTGATATGTCTGTGAATCTATTTAAAAATACATCAATGATCTAATGAGCTTAGGTACTGCACTAGTGTCTGGAATAAAACAATGGCACCCAAAAAGCCTCTTCCCCATGGGTCTAATAATTTAGAGAGGGGCAGAAATATGCAAATAGGTACAGTATCAGAGAATTAACTAAATTATTAGTTCAGTTAAATAATACATTTTCAGTGTTGTGATGAAATCACCTGCATACATTATATACAGTGAGAAAGAATTTATCTTGACTCACAGTCTCAGAGGGTTCAGTCTTCAGTCACGTGGCATCATGTTTCTACGTGCTCTGTGAGGCAGAGCATCACGATGGGTGGATCATGTGGCAGAGGCTGCTCACATCATGATGGACAGGAAGACGAAACAGAATAGAGAACAGAACCAGAACAAGATATAACCCTTCCCACTAAGTCCCGCCTCCTACTTTTCAAGCTATTCTAGTAATGCCACCATATTGGGAAGCTACCCAAGGCCTCACTCATTTGGATGGCCAGAGCCCTTAATTGTTCCTGAAAATAACTTCATAGATACACTCAGGAGTGTGCTTCTTACATCTCCTAGCTGTCTTACAATCCAGGCAAGTTGACCATCACAATCAACTATCACAACTATGAAATAAAACTAGTTGACCAAACAATAGACACTTGGGTGGGTCTCCGTGACTCAGAGCTGAAGATGCTTTGAGATGGAATTCTCTTTAAGCGGAGACTTCTATTTCAAGGGCAGTAACAGTGTCATATGAAAACATCAGGGGGAAGGGTCAAGCAGAAGTTCCAGTTGGTACAAAGTTCCCAGGGTAAAAACAGGTGGGAGTGGACCAGGAGCTAGCACAAAGCACCCCTTTGGTG
Source organism: Rattus rattus (assembly GCF_011064425.1). Classification (NCBI taxonomy): domain Eukaryota; kingdom Metazoa; phylum Chordata; class Mammalia; order Rodentia; family Muridae; genus Rattus; species Rattus rattus. The sequence continues at coordinate 15,665,189 of NC_046162.1, read as the reverse complement.
CTTGTTTGCTAGTTTGTTTGTTGATGTGTATTACAGAGAATGACATGGGTTAATATGGAGAGAGAGACAGAGAGACAGAGAGAGAGAGAGAGAGAGAGAGAGAGAGAGAGAGAGAGAGAGAGAGAGAGAGAGAGAGAGAAAGAATGTGTGTGTATGTGGTCTCACCCAGCAATAGTATAGCCATGTAGGGCTGGGACACATGTGGGACTGGCTATACCAAACATTGTAGAATCCTAGCAGCATCCCTCATCTCAACACCTAGGTACCATCACACCCTCGCTTACACAGTTTTGACTATGAAAATATTTTTAGCATTGCCCATCAAATTCTGCAAACACTACAAAATGTAGGTGGGTCCAGAGGTACTAGAATCAGGCTTGCATGCCTGCAAGGTGTTTGGTTTTACTCTAGGGCCCTTGGAAGCTAGTGAATGTTTTGAATAGGGGAGTATGGGGATTTGATTTATGTTATCTATTTATACTTACACGGTATATGTAGGCATGTTGTATGTCTGTCTCTATGTGGCATATGCACATGTGTGTTGTATAAAAGTATGTGTTTGCTATTTGCATGTGTGTATGTGTATATGTCCATGTATGTACATTGGGTGAATTCAGCCATTATGTGTGAATGCAGAGGTCAGAGGTCAATATTCAGTGTCTTCCATATTGCTCTCTTCATGGTTTGAGGAATGGTCCTTCATTGAACCCAGAGCTCACCATTTGAGCTTGGCTGGCCAGTCAGTGAGCTTTCAGGATCCACCTGTCTCCACCTCACCAGTTCTGGTACTATAGACCGCAGCCCAACACCTGGCTTTTTCTTAGGTAGATCCTGGGGATCTGAACTGAGGTCTTCATGCTTGCATGAAGAAATATTTTACCCATTGAGCTCTCTTGCTTGCCTTTGACTTGTATACTGTGGTCTAATCGATTGCAAGAAGGCAAGATCAAAAGGATGCAAGTCCCTTGTCTCAGGGAAAGGGTAGGTCATTATCTCCAGGGAAGTCAACATCCCTGGGGACCAAGTCCAGTGAACAGAAGGATTTTGAGTGAGGTTATCAGAATTGACCTGTGCACCAGATATAAGAAAGAATAAGACATAAGACAGGGCTTGGGGCAAGGTATATCTTAGATTTTACAGTAACAAGTAGGATGTCCCTTATCCTGGAAGAGTTCCCACTGAAAAGAGAGAAAAGAAACATGCAGGTTACACTCATCACCCTACATCGTAAGCAGGCAGCAAGCAATGTTTGGCTGGACATAGTAAGAGGATAAATAACTGTTCGAGGAAAAGCCAGAGAAGGCTTCTCAGGGACTGTGAAAGCTTTTCAGAGCTGCCTAGGATTCCTCCAAGGGATGATGGAGTCCTGGATCCTGGTCAGCCAACTGAGAAGAGGAAGTTCTGTGAGCTGGGGATCCTTCCTCGGCATGGAGTGCTGCCGCCAAGGAAACACCTGTTCAGAGTAGCTGTCCTGGGTGTCAGGTAGGATGCTGTGGCCTCACTGTTATTAAAAGGATTGATTATCGCCTGCTGGTGCTTGCAAGACTTAATCCCAACACTCAGGAGGCAGAGGCAGGTGGATCTCTGAGTTTGAGACTCCTCTGATCTTCAAAGTGAGTTCCAGGATAGCCAAGGTTACACAAAGAAACATTGTCGAAAAAAAGGTGGGGGGGGCGGGGAGAAAAGATTGCTTTTCAGATATTTGGAGCAATCTAGGCTCTGCCTCGTTCAATTGATATGTGTAGGGTACTTAGCAAGTATTTTTTCTTAAAGATCCCAAATCTTATCTTTATTTTGTTTTAAAGATGCATGTGTAGTTAGAAAACTGTATGGGTATCTGCCTTCTGGTTCAAAGAACCATTTTAAGCACATCAAATTCTGTAGTTCACTAAAAGTAATATATCTAGACTTTTTTCAATCCTGGGTGTTGAACTGCAGGCCATAAGCTCGCCCTAGCACTAATCTTCAACCTCAGCCATCACTGAGTTTTTAAAGTTGGAAACGTGGTCTTACCAAGTTGCTTAGGCCACACATGAACTTACCCTTCAGTCCAGGCTGGCCGTGAGCATTCAGCCCTCTTGTGCCTCAGCCTCCCGAGTATGGAGGTGACAGGCCTGGCTTACTCAGGTAATTTATGCAAAGACATCTAAATACAGTGTATCCTAGACTGTTTATTTCTACAGATATTATAAAAAGGACCATTATTTTTATTTGTAAAAAGGAAAGAAACATAATTCCTAAGTCGGATGCTTTTTATTGCTTGTTATCTAAAAGGATAAAATCTGTGATCTCACAGGAATATGGTAATGTACCTTTGCTCCATCCCCAGCACGTGAAGAGCACCCACTACGCCTGCGTAGAACTAATAGCCAGTGTGGAAATGGACCCTGGGTGGATGGTGTTCCATAAATATTAAGAGGATGCTCCAGATTGGGACCTTGAGAATGAGATGGTAGGCTAAACCCCCTCCTTCCCTTGCAGAGTTCAAAAACATCTTTCAAACTGACAAGAAAATTGAATAATAAATTAATTGTTTACAGTCAGTAAATATATGCACAATTAAAGCTCCATGTCACAGGGAATATTTTGTGTTTGTGTGTGTGTGTGTGTGTGTGTGTCAGATGAATTACCAGACAAAGGATCAACCATTTGACCCACTCTCTCAGGCAGAAGAACAATGGGATGAAAAGTCTTCCACAATAGCTGCCTGGAAGATGATCCCTAAATCAGGCAGGCAGTTCCTGTATTTCTGCTTTTGTCTTTGAGAGACAGACAGTGGGCAATAAACTCCTGACGCACCAAGCTGGGACACTAGGGCAGGTTGGATGACCCTAGCCCCTACCCTGTGCTTTGTTTGGATTTGACTTGCAGAGACTTTAATGATGTGCGTTTTACAGATGAATGGGATGCACTGCTCATTCAGTGTCATTAATAGGAGTTTTACCCTTCTCGATGTAGATATGAAGATGTTGCCTCTCTCTCTCTCTCTCTCTCTCTCTCTCTCTCTCTCTCTGTGTGTGTGTGTGTGTGTGTGTGTGTGTGTGTGTGTGTGTGTGTGTGTGTGTTGATATGTAATCTCTTGCTGGGACCTGAAGCTCACTGATTGACTAGACTGACTGGCCAGTGAACTCAGAGATGTGCCTCTGGAACACAGCTAAAGGCTAGGGTTTTAGAAGTGCACCTGGCTTTTTACACAGTTGCTGGGGATCAAAATCTCCTATTTGCACGCTAGAGTTTTACCTCCTAAGCCATCTCCCATCACCACCACCATAATTAAATGACTGGACACACATCCATTCTCTTGGGCTTTAAGCAGTGTGATCTCAGTCATTAAAGGATGAGGGCTACCATCTTTCTCCCACATGGTATTCAGACATTCCAGGAAACAAGCAGGAAACAAAGTGGAGCATCCTCCTCCTCTGATTCTTCCTTCTCCACTCTTGCATCCACACCCTCCAACCTCGGCATTGGGGCTCATGGATACCGGAAGTAGAGAGAAGGTTGGCATTCTTCCAATTGTTCCGGGATGATGTTTGCATTTCCTGTTTGCTAGGTCTGTTTAGAAACGAGACTTTGCAACATCTGTGATGCCCATTACCGTGAAGTTTGATGCATTCAGACCACAGTTGTACAAACCCCAAGGACTTTGTGGTTGCCTTGCATTCTTGAGGTGTCTGAACCCTCAGAGTTCAGCACTACCTGCCTGGGTTTCCATCCACACTCACCTGCCTGCTGATCATCCTGTCTCAACTCAGTATCTTGGCAAGTGCAATTCTGTTCATCTTCCCAGGCTTTGGGTCTGACTGAAGGAATGGCTTATGTAGTTATCCCATGGCGTTACACCAGATAGTCCATATGTGACCAGTTTAACTAGAACTCTGCAGAGTCATATGGAATCATCTTAGTGACTGTACCAGGGACCTAGCATAATGTGAGTTATCCCAGGGAAATTGGGAATTGCATTCTCTGTGCTACCCTTATGTTACTATGACAAGACACCTGGGCTGAACTTCAGGGAGGAAATACCTTCTTACCTGGGAATTTCACAAGCTTTAGTCCTTTGTCCCTTTTCCCCACTGGTCACCTGGAATATTGTGGTGGAGAGGGCATTGTGGAGCAGAGTCGTTTATTTCATGACATCCCAGAAGGAATGAGGGACAGGACATACCCTTTCGTAACATGCTCCCAGTGACTCACTTCCCCAAACCACGCTCTACTTTCTAACATTTCTTTCAATAGTTATATATCACTAGGTAAGGACACTGAGGAAGGAAGCGCCCGTATAATATGAGCCAGTCAGCTGTAAACACTATGGCTCACTGAGAACAAGTGTTCAACACATGAGCCTCTTCAAGAGACAATTTGTACTCAATTATTATCACCCTGTGTCACGGAATGGGAAAAAAACGTGGGCGAGGTGACTTGGGATGTTTTCATTCTGAGTCTCAGGAGGCTGGTTCATCAGACAGTTTGGGCGACATATAAATTCTTGTACCCTGTGACTAGCATACGTACACACACACACACACACACACACACACAGGGCAGCCTTGAACTTTGTGATAGGAATTTTGAGTTCAAATCAGGCTCAGTGGCAGCCGTGTTGTTTGACCTTGAGTGATCTGCTTAATTTCCTAGCATTCGTTTGCTCATCTGCAAACAAAAGGGGGACTGCTGATCCCGGCATATTGTGGAGATTAATTAGTTTCTGAAGTGCTGAGATCAACAGATGAAAGGCTGTGAGTGGAAATTATTTTGTTTTTAAAGGAATAATCGATGTGTGTGAATAAAAGAGAACTCACTGAACTAAATTACAGGCACTTGGCTGCTGGTGGGAGTCCGGGGAAGGCAGAAGATTGCTTTTTGCAAAGAACCCTACATTCACCCCAAAAATAGCAGTGGGAAAATTGCTTTATTTCTGTGATTCTGAAAGAATAAGAAATTATACAAAGAAAAATAGCAAGAATAACAGGAGAATGTACACAGTTAAGATACACTTCAAAGTAACTTTCTTCAGCAAACAACCAGGCATCTTTAAAAAAAAAAAGGCCTTAGTTAATTATCTATCATTAGGTTATTTACTAAATGTTTCTAAACCAAAATGACTCAGCCAATATTCCCACAAAAGCCTGATGGCCCATGTGTCCTTGGTAAAAAGATCAAGTTAAGAATGAGAAGCTATGCATTTTAAAACTCCAAAGTTATTTATCGGAGCAGGAGAGTAAGAACTTATGGTTGTGTTACTATTTAAAACCACTCATATACTTGCTAAATTTTTTTCCCTTCAAATAAATATATCTGCCTTTGATATGCAACTAAGGAAAATGAGAATCAGGGAAGTTAAGTGACCAGTCAGTGGCCATTTGGTTAGGTGAGCCAGGGAGGCAGAGTTCTGACCTCCAGATGCTGATTATAAGTGGTCTCAACAGTCTGTGAGAGTCCATCAGTGTCCAGAGAGCTTATGGAAATTAATGAATGCCCAAGGATCACAGAGGAATCGCCTGGCCCCACCTGACAAGAATACCTAGTTTTCTTGCTAGAAATGCCTTTTAAAAGCACAAACAAGTTTGAGGACAGCAACAAAGTAGAATTTCAAAATTTATTCAGTCCCATAATTCACGCAGTGACTGTTCAAGCTGTGTTACATTTTCTCTCAGTCTTTACTGACTGACTTTCTATAGCACACTAGGCCCATGGCATGGTCAAAGGGGACATGGCAGAGAGTGATAGTGAAGGACCCAATGTGCCTAATAATTTCTCTCTCTCTCTCTCTCTCTCTCTCTCTCTCTCTCTCTCTCTCTCTCTCTTTTGTGTCTGTGTGACGTTATATGGGTACCCTTGTATAAGGGATATGTGTGCCCAAGTGAATGTGGAAGAAAGAGGTTGCTGGGTGTTTTGCCCTAACACTCTCTGCCTTATTCCCTTGAACCAGGTTGTCTCACTGAACCTAGAGTTAGGCTGGAAGACAGCATGCCCCAGGGATCCTGCTCTCTCTGCCTGGTATGGTGCTGGGGTTACAGTCTTTTCATATGGGTGCTGGGTATTCAAACTCAGTCATGCTTGTGTAGCAAGTGCTTTTTACCCACTGAGCCCCCTCCCCACCCATCTTTGCTCTGTTCTTATGGCTATATTGGAGTGGGTTGTTTTGTATTAGTCTACCTTCTCCTTGGTACTTTAAGGACAACTATAAGTAGAGAGGAATGGAAAGGGGACTGACTGACCCTTGAAAGAGAAGCTGGGCAAAATGCCACCCTTTGTTTCTCATAGTCACCCCAACCACAGAGATGAGGGGAGGCAGGATTTAAGAGACATGCAGTAGATGTTAAGCTGTCCAAAGCGGTAAAAGGTAACGATGTGGATGCCTAGGAAGAAGAAAAAAGGAATCCCTTATCTGCCTGTGTAGCTGCCCAGAGTCGAGTGACTCCACAGTTAAATATAAAATACTGCTACATGTCCTGTGAATACTTGGAGAACCAGAGGGTGGGCTATTCTAGGAGGTTGTGTAGACTTAGGAGACAGAGTTTTGCTGGGGGACACAGGTCCTGGAGGAGGGTCCTTACACACATTCTGCCCATTTCTTTCCTCTCTTTCTAGCTGCCATGAGATTAGTGGTTCTTTTTTACCATAGATTCTCAGTACCAGGAGGTTCTGCTTAAGTTTATTCACAGAGCCCTTGGAAACTGTGCACCAAAATAAATGTTTCTTCCCTCAGTCATTTCTGCCAGGTATTTGGAGTGATTAAAGTGGCTGTGCCATGGGGAGCCACAGAGGGAGCATCCTTAGGGATCCTTTAACATAGGAGAAAATGTGGCGAGAGGGACATTTCATTCCACTACTCTCAGAATGCAGAAAAACTAGACAAACGGATTTGTTTGCATTTCATATTCTTTCTTCCTTATGTTTTAATGTACCCTCATTAGTATTCAGTCCATATCTACTAAAGAGAAGTGGAAGAAATAGAGCCTTTTTCTCCAAACAGGGCCCAGATAAAAGCAAAAAGCTGCAAGCAAGAGCTGCTTTTAGTTCAGTTCTCAGTTTGTCCTTGGCATTCCTATTTTCTACTTCTCCACCCATATCCACACAATAACTATATAAACACACACACACACACACACACACACACACACAGAGAGAGAGAGAGAGAGAGAGAGAGAGAGACAGAGAGAGACAGAGAGAGAGAGAGAGAGGGTGGGGGAGGGGAGAGAGAGAGAGAGAGAGAGAGAGAGAGAGAGAGAGAGAGAGAGAGAGAGAGAATTTGAGAATTTGATTTTGAAGCATTCAGGACAACTTCCGTTCCCAAAGTAGATCTTCTGGAGAATAATAACTCATCCTAAATCTTAATTGACCAGTGCTATGGAAGAATCTTGGCTAGGCTATGTTGAAGAGAAGTCAGCATTGCTAGGGTGAACTCCATGTATCTGTTATCCCCGTCTCAAGTAGCCCTTCATAAGTTCAAGGTAATTATCAAAGGGGAATAAATTAAGAGTGGAGTGTTTAGGCCTCCACTCCACCCTGGTGAGGAGGTTTAAGGCGAGGCTGCATCTTTTCACGGTTTGATATAAAGCTTACTGCCAACCCTACAGTCTACCCTATAACACAACCACATCTGTCATTGCTGCGAATGCTATTAAGCTTGTCCTAATGTGTCTGCCACCTTATCAACAGGAGAGAAGAGGGCATCATTTTCTTAGAGTGTGTTTTGAGAATGGACAACACATGGTTTAGAAATTTCCATCTGAAGGGTAGATTAGCCAGAGTAAATGAAGTGGGATTGTCATAACAAATGACTCCCAGATCTCAGCTGCTTCAAAGGACACAGCTTTCATTGTGGGACATCAAGGGCTCTGCTTCAAGGGGTGACTTGAGGATTCATGTTGAGGAGACTCCACTGTCCTCGAAGAACATGGTGTAGAACACACAGCTTTCTCGTCACCCTGACTGGGAGGTAAAACAGGAAGGATCATGGCCTGTAAGTCATGTGACAGCTCATCTTTTGACTTATCTAGAAGAGCTCTAGTCTGCTGAAGCCAGAAATGGAAGGGGAAAATCAAAATGAAAGTAAATAGTAACAGTATCTTGCATTAGGATTCCAGGAGTGAGCCCGGCAGAAGGAAAGAGTGGTGAATTGCCCAGAACACTAGTCATGACTTGGAAGCTGGCCTGGGAGCTCTGTTGCTGTTTTAATGTCTTGTTCTAAGGAGTCACAACAAGGATTTGTTTATTTAATTATGATCAATAAAATTCATAGGAAGTATCAAGCAGAAGGCTGAGGAAATGTCTCAGTCAGTAAAGTGCACACCGTATAGGCATGAGCGCCCAGGTTTGATCATCAGCCTTGTGTGGTAGTGCATATTTGTAATCTCAGTGCCAGAGACATGCAGGCAGGCAGATCTCTGGAGTTGCCTGGCCAGCCAGTCCAACCTACTTGTTAAGTTCCAGAACCCAGTGAAAGACTCTGCCTCAATAAAACAAAGTAGAATGCACCTGTCCAAAGACATCCAAGTTTGGCCTCCAGCTTCTACATACACGCACGCACACACACACACACACACACACACACACACACACACACACACACTATCAAGAAGGCCTGACACTTTTATTACCAAGTAAAATGGAACATATAACTTCCTACCAACTAAGCTGAGTATGCCTGAGGATGACGAGCCATGTTTCTTTGAAGATACCCATACCCTTCAGTGTGCATATTCTATGTCCGACCTTGTCTTGGTTAGTTTTCTGTCAACTCTAGACAAGCTAGACTCAACTGGGAAAAGGGAACATCAATTGAGAAAATGTCCCAACCAAAATGACATGTGGGCAAGCCTGTGGGTATTTTCTTGACTGATGATTGATATGGAGGCCCAGTTTACTGTGGATGGTGCCAACTTTGGGTGGGTGATTCTGAGCTGTAAAAGAAACCAGTCTGAGCAAGCTATGAGGAACAAGCTATAAGCAGTTTCTCCATGAACCCTGCTTCAGTGTCTGTCTCTATGTTCCTGCCTTGACTTCTTTCTTGCTTTGACTTTTCTCAGTGTAGCCTGCAAATTTTAAGATAAAATAATAAATTAAACTCCGTCTTCCCCAAAGTGCTTTTGGCCCTGATTTCTTATATAGTCATAGAAACCCCAACTAAGACAAATTCTAACATGTAAGAATGGATGTGTCTTCCATCTTTGATGGTCATGTCTCTCCTACGTCCTGATGGGAAATTTAGGGATGAGTAGAAAGTATGCTTCTCAACTTTTCAAAAATAAGGCTAAAATCAATGAATTTTTTCAAGATGGCATCAGAAAGTTCCAGAATTTTGGTGTGAAAAGACTCTTAGTCCCTGCAGCATTCCTCTTAGGTACTGTGATTTGATTGTGAAATGCACCAACAGGATCATGCATTTGCACACTTAGTCTCCAGAAGATGATGCTGTTCCAGAAGAGGCTGTGGTACCTTTAGGTCCATTAACATGGTCTTTGCTGCCTTTTCTCCTTTGTATGGTGAAATTGTGATGTCTCCACAGAAGACTGTAAGCCTTGTATGCCGTGTGCCAAGACAGCGTAGTGTGTAGTCAAACCATTAACTATGTGGTGTTGTAGTCAAACATGAAATCCATTAATTATGAGGTGTTATTGTCTCATAAAATGGAGAAAAATAATACATTCCTGCCAAGAGGAAGAATTGCGATTCATTTAGGGTTCTTGGTCATCAGAAAGGGACTTCCTTCTCTTTTTGTTCCATTTGTGGAACTATGTTGGGGAGTCAAGTTTCCCTTGGTTTTTAAAGAACATCATTGAAACCCACTCCCTCTGTGGTAACAAGCTATCACTCCTTGACCACAGTGTGGGAAGAAAGTTGGGAAGACCCTGTGGGGTCTCTGTAAGGTCAGGTGCCCCTTACACCTGAAAGCTTGAACAGACCAGATGCTGTCAGACAACGGCTACAGAGCCATAGCTGGGCAGGAAGAGCTGTGCACCCAGATGATGGCTGACTTGCCTGCCTACTGGCTACGCGGCTGGGCAGAAGAGCCAGGCCTTTTGGTCTTGAGAATGGGCATAATAATTCATGCCTGGTTTGCATAGTTGATGGGGTGGATGAAGCCCAAACAGAAGAAGCCATTTTGACAGAGGTTTGGAAAATGATGAGTGTGCTGCAAAAGGTTGGCGTTGTGATCATACATCAGTGGCAGAGAATGACTAAGGTGAATCTGTGAGTGCTGTGGCCTAGTTATTCATTTGCTCAGCCACATCAGTAGTTATATCTCATATGTAACTGTCAGTCTTTCTGTCTGTCTTATCTGTCTATCTATCTATCTATCTATCTATCTATCTATCTATCTATCTATCTATCTATCATCTATCTAACATCTGCTAATCATCTATCTATTGTCTATCAATTCATCATACACCTATCTTCTGACATCTCGCTAACATCTATCAGTCATCTGTTATCTGATATATATCTTTTTATCTACTATCTATTGACCTATCAATGTATCTATCTGTATATTATCTATTTCTGTATATTTTATTATGTTCATCTTTCCACCTTTCTATCATTTGTCAATCTCTATGATCTATCTCCTATCTATCATGTCTTTATCTATCATCTACTTATATATTTTCATATCTATAGTTTCTCTTTGCCCATGTATAAATCCTTACTTTATGTTTGTACCCATATCATATATATATACATATATATATATTCATATCTGCATCTATGTCTACATTTGTACAGATAAACCCAGAAAAACAGAAACACGAGATGAAGAGATGTTACTACCACCCTAGCAAGTTGGTAGACGGCTGCCCTTGTCATATTAGGACTTTGATGTATAGTTCCCATCCCTGACTAGGAAAGGAGAGGGAAAGCATATAATTCAGTGGTAATTTACACAACAAATCACCATTAAGGTGAGTTCTATGATGGGAAACTACTACACCAAAATAGGACTCTCCTTCTCCGGGTGGGGCTACTGGGACATAGCAGAATGAAGCCCTTACATGTCCCCATGGCTCACAGAGACAGACATCGTTCTGCAAGCAAATGCCAGCTCTGTTTTGACCCCCAAGTATCAAAATGTAAACCAATCTCCAGTGCAGTAGTATGAATTGATGGGGCCTTTGTAAGGATATTAGAATCTGGGACAATGGGCTGGAGAGATGGCTCAGTGGTTAAGAGCCCCTGACTGCTCTTCCAGAGGTCCTGAGTTCAATTCCCAGCAACCACATGGTGGCTCACAACCATCTGTAAAGAGATCCAATGCCGTCTTCTGGTGTGTCTGAAGACAGCTACAGTGTACATATATATAATAAATGAATAAATCTTAAAAAAAAAAAAAAAGAATCCGGGGCAGTGCTCCTGGTAAAGCCATGAGTGTTCTTATCAACAAAGCTACAAGAGACTTGGATTTGATCCCTCCTCTCTGAGATGACATCTGAAGGCCTCATCCGTAGAGACCATATACTCATCAACACTAGATCTGCTGGTACCTTCACTGTGAACTTTAATTCTCCATAATGGGTAAGCACTGATTTCTCTTGCTCAGACACACAGTGCTTGCCACATGTTGCGTGTAATTTTAAAAATCCACGCTAGCTCCAGCTAGGCTCTAGAATCAATAGCCACCTGTTCCTCCTTGCCAAGTGCTGAAAATGGCCGTCTGGTCCTGGTTCCTTCAGCTGCCTTGCTAAGCCACCCAAGTCAGTCCTTCCAGAGAAGGCTGCACTGACCGCCAATGATCACTCCACAGTTTTGCCCTCTCTCTTGCCCACCTAAATCATCAGAAAGGGAAAACACCAGACAGCCTTTATATTTAATATCATCCAGATTTGTACTGGCAAATCTCCAACTCCAATAAGCCCATGCAAAGGGCACACAACTCGGTTATAATATGTAAGCTACATGCCTAGATTGGGCAGAGCCACCCCACACTACTCTATCCCCAGGTATGAGATCTCTTGTTAGTTGTGGCTTTTCCAGGCCACATGGCTTTGCTCCGTCTTAACCTTCTCTTCCTCCTCTTTCTCTCTCTGACCCAACATCTGTTCTTCTTCCTTCCTCTCTCCCTTTCTTTAAAACTTACAGCCCCACCTTTCCTTCCCACTGCCCAATGACAGGCTCTAGCCTTTATTTGACACAGGGAATCACCTGAGTACATGATCCATTCCCCCTCCTCCGGGTTCCTCTTCTGGAAACAGAATTAACATCAAAATACAAACAGCACCAGGTGGTTCAAAACAGCCACTCATTTTGGAGTATTGTAACATCATGGGCAAACTAGGACCATCTCCAAGAGCAAAGCAATTCATTCTTTTTTTTTTTTTCTTTTTTTCAGAGCTGGGGACCGAACCCAGGGCTTTGCACTTGCTAGGCAAGTGCTCTACCACTGAGCTAAATCCCCAACCCCAGCAATTCATTCTTGAAATAGCGATTGCTTGGTTTAGTGAAAACGTAAGTGGGGCCTTTCACAGATGTTTGTCTTTAGGTCTGGACAACAGTGTTGGGTGTATGGTGAGCTGAGTCTAATTCACCATTTAGCCCAATTCTTTGGGTACAACTGTTACTAAGGAGTGTGTGTGTGTGTGTGTGTGTGTGTGTGTGTGTGTGTGGGTGTGTATGAGTGTGTGCTCATGTATGTGTGAAGGTGTACATGTGTGTGTAATGTACATGTAGAAGTCACCTTTACTGCCATTCTTCAGATGCCTCCTTGTTTTTTGAGACACAGTTTCTTTCTCTCTCATTGGCTTGTGACTTGCAAAGTAGTCTGGGCTAGCTAGGCTAGGACTCCAGGGATCCTTTTGTCTCTCTCTCCCACTCTAGGATTACAAATGAGCTCCTGCCTGGCCTTCATATATATAATTAGTTCTGGGGATTGAACTTGGGACCTTGTTTTCAAAGAAAGCACTTTGTGAAATAAATAACTTCCCTTGGCTCTCTCAGTGTGTTTTAACGTGGTGAAATTTTCATCAAGGTACGTCTGGCCTTATTCAGCAGGCATCTGGACTCAATGGTACCTGATTAAGCCCATTCCTCTCAGATACTTGGAGGGGAGACCCACACCTGGACTCTTTTGAGCTTCAGTTGATGGAATTAGTGCAGCTTGAGTCAGCTCAGCGGGGTCTCTGTGACTTGTCCTCTCTCCTTCTGAGACCTTGTCCTATGAAGTATTCAAAACACCTGCAGTATTGCCTTTAGCGAGTTCTCATAGCAAAGGACATAGGGTGGGCGGGACTGGATTCGCAGGTGAAATTAAACCTGACAGGGCCGTGTGTTTGCATTTTAATTTGATATACTCCTGAACAGTCCATCTCTGACATGCTCTGCCACAACCCTTCTGTGTGTTTCCTTAGTTACTGCTACCAAATATCCGTGCAGCCCCGCATTACTGTTTCCCTGGGTACCGCTCATCCCCAGCCCCTGAAAGTCCCCTGGAGGTGGGGAAGCTGTCCCGTTGCATCATCTTGCACACTTGCAGGCTAGCACATGCCACACGCTCTATTAGTACTGGTGGCTTGAATAAATAAGCAAGTTCACAGCTATCGCCCTCTGCAGTGCTTCAAACACTAATGTCTTCTAACAAATACAACTTTAGTGATCACTTTGATGCCATTGAACATGAAACAGGTTTCTTGTTGAAACTAGAAGATACGTTGGAGGACTCATTCAAGCCTCTTCTCTCTTCTGTTTTTTTCGTGACACACATCGATAAGAAGCTGATGTTTTTTTAGACTAAAATGCATAACTTAAAATATCCTGTGAATTTTTTTTTAAAGGAAGGAATAGAAAAAAAAATGTCATGAAGAAGGAGAAAAAACATTCCAGGTAAAACGTGTCTGGCTCCAGACCGGTGTCTCCAGCTAGCAAGGAAATGACAGTTTTTGGAGGCCCTGGGGCAGTCCAAATCCACAAGTGGTTTTCCCTTCCCAAAGCCGTTCTGTGTAAGACTCCATTTCGGGAGATCTGAGATAATCATTTTGTCCTTGAGAGTCTCTTCGAGTTTTGCTCTTAGAGGGTTTGGGTTTATAAATCTTAGGATTTGATCCTGTTTTTTTTTTTTTTTTTTTTTTTTTTTTTTTAAAAAAAAGGCCTGCTGCCGAGCATCACAAGTAAGACCAGACCGTGCCAGAGGCAGTGGCTCCGCCCCTTTCCATCCTGATTTGTCCTCTGCAAGGTGAGGGGGAGAATGCACGCTTGCTGTTATGAAACCACTCCACATTCCTCCAGTTTGTTTTGGGAATCCTGAAATTGGCAACTCTCGCTTTTCTTGAGTGCAGTTTTGAGTTTTAAGCACCCTGAAGCTGCGTGTGCCAATGCATACGAATGTTCTTTTACAGGGATGAAAACACAGATAACCCACAGTCTACTTTCCCCTTGGGGCAGCCTGGCCAAATTTGAACCCGAGGTTTTATCTATCTATTTGAGGTCTTTGTGGAAGGACAGCCATTAAGACCACATCAAGTGGGTGTTCACACAGCCTACTGCCCCTGGGGATACATGCTGGATTAAGGTTGTCGATTCAAGGGAATTTGTATTCACGTCCAGTGCCTTTGTTAGAGAGTGCTTGGAAGACCAGAGGAATGACACGAGAAGAATATTGGAGAGAAACTGATTATGAACAAGCTATTGCTATTCTTTGTAACTCTCTAATCTCCAACGGGCTTTTTGAATATCACAACTAGGAAGGACAAGGGTATAGTTACATATGGTCTATGAGTTGGCTGAAGACCAACCTGAATCAGAAGAACCATGACCACAGTGATCATGGGATGTGGCTATTGCAGCCATTAGCGTTTTCATTTTAACACAGGAGGAAATCGTTGCTCACACTGGTTCTGGACTAACATTCATTCTCCTGCTCTGAAACTGAGTCTACAATACCAACCAGGTGGCCGGTCATTCCACTGTACTCTAGAAGAGCCTACAAATTAGGAACACTTCATAAGACTGACTCACTCCAGAAACCACCCACAGGTGTCTAGTATCCCTAAGTCACCCACCTTTCGGCCTTAATGGCCACAAACATGGCATTTCCATCCTGATTGGCAATACTCAGGAAAGTATCTTGCTTGTGATCACCGTTGTCTTGCACAGGAACAACACAAGGTTGGGCATCAACAAGATTGCAAACATAAAGAGCCCCAGAATGGACCTAAAATTCAGAACATGTGCTATGTATTTTGGTCCGAGTGCTGAGGAAATAGGGGAAGAAGGACCTCTGTCCAGCTAGCCTACCTACTTGGTGAGCTCCAGGTCAGCAAGAGACCTTTCCTCTCTATAGAAAAAATAGCAAATAAAAAATTAAAATAAAATAAAATAATAATGTGTTGGGTGGTTCCTAAGGAACGCCAGCAAAGAAAAGTTGCCCTCTGATTTCCATATGCATGCACACAAATACACAAAGATGTTAAAGAACACTTCCAAAAATAATAAAGACCACCGTTATGGGTTGCTCCCTTCTAGCAAGGCCACCCTACAAGGCCTCCTGCCCAGAGCTCTGGAGAGGTTTTCATTATGAAGACACGCCTCATTAAATGCTTGCCTGTGAAGCTGACCTTAGCCCCCACCCCTCTCCCCTTTGAAGATACTGCACTGCCCTGAATTCCCAACCAATGGTTCACAGGATAGGACTTTCTGATCCTGAAGCCTTCCCACTGCCTTGTCCTCCTCAGGATCTCCGGTAGCAAGTCCTGACCTGACACCCCACAGTGGGCCTGGTGTTTTCTGCCCAGAGGTGTTTTGTTCTCCACACAGCATGTGGCAGTAAGAGGATTTGTGCCCCCTGGAGACACCTAAACTCTCAGCAGGAGGAAAAGTGATTTGTGCAGAGTTCACACAGGGAATGAAGGGGGGCATGAAGATTTGAACCAAGAGAATCAAAATTCATGGCTGCTTCTTCAGAGTAATCAAACATGTTCCAATAATAAATCAGACCTGTTGCAAGGATGAAAGGGGCAGTGGGTGACATTGGTGTCACCAACACCCACGCAAAACCTTTGTTGTTGTCAACCAAGTTTTACAGTCAATAGTGAAAGACTCTGGCCTTCTGGAAGAATTTTCCTTAGGATTCCATACATTCGGGAGTCACCCTGAAAGAGTAGCAAGCTTCAGTGCCTGGGCGGACTGCAGGGGTGACGACTGTACTCAGGACTTTTGCTGTTTTCCCCGTGAACACAGGACTCTGTTAATAGTTGTTCATCTAACTTTCAATATAATTTTAAGTGTCATGGGAATTTCTGAATTTCTCTATTTATAGGAAGCCTTGAATTTTATAAATACTAATATGCCTTATTATACACATCAGATTTCTCTATGGCCATAGAAATTATGCAATTATTACTGGAACTATTAATTAAACTTGAGAATCGATAAATAATGAATAAGGTTGCTATTTGTGAGTTTAAAACAAGAAAAATGAAAACAATCTTGCCTCCAGAGAGCCTGGCTGGGCTTCTGCACTCAGCAACTCCTATTAAAAGTCTTTATTATTCTGCCAAAAATAAATAACCAGGTTTTAGGAAGTGAGCTGTGAATAGTGGCCTGGTTTCAGGTAGTATGGTCTAAATAAAATTTCTTCTAAAAACCAAACCAACAAACAAACAAACAAACTATAAAATGGGCCCACCAGAAATGGTAAGATATAATGTTGTCAGCACCGACGCCGACTCGGTAACCAAGGGCCGGGCGTAGACCTGCGAGGTTTAAGAAAAAACACACAGACTTGTGTCATTCGAGTTAGAGGAATGCCAAATCTTTTACCTGATTCCCCAAATATATCCCCCAAGTTCACTGGGTGGAGAAATCCAGGAAGCACAGTGGGAAAACCTGCTTATGCTTTCAGGAACAAAAAACTAGAACTGATTTGCAGTGCTATCGCCCAGGTGTACTACCCCGGTGTAAGGTTCAGGGCCAGGGAGTTCCTTTGTTTGGAACAAAAGGCTTCCACGTGCATCTGTGAGACTCAGCAGGGGTCAAACACTGCAGGGGCCCAGGAGGGTCCGACGTGAAGTAATTTCCATTGTTTAATTCCAGAGAACTAAGTTTAAAATAAGAGTCAAAACGGAGAGAGAGAAGGTAAGAGGGAGGGAAGGAGGGGAAGTTGGAGAGAGGGAGGGAGGGAGGAAGAGAGGAGGAGGAGGAGGAGGAGGAGGAGGAGGAGGAGGAGAGAGAGAGGTGAGAAAGTATCCTGTAGAAAGTAATGTACTAGTGGACATGTATCACTAAAGGACATGTATCACTAAAGGTTTGCTTTTTGGTTTTTGATTTTCTTTATAGTAAGATGCCCTGGTGTATGTTCTCTGGCCCATGTGACCCTCTTTCTTTGTGTCTGTAATTTTCAAGGCTGTTTTGTGGGATAGGTTTGTAGGCCTGTGGAAGAATGACTGCCCAGCATGTGCACAAGGCACTAATTTTGAACCCCAGCACTGCATATCCACAAACACCCCCTCCCACTCAGAAAGCAAAATAAAAGAAAAACACCCTTGGCTGATGCCTTTAACCTGCAGCTGGGGAAGTCAAAGGCCTTAGGGGGAACTTCTACTGTTGTTTAACTAAATTGACATAGTGTCAGATTGCTTTCTGAACATCCACGTCTGTACCCATAGACACACAGTATTTTCAGCCTTAATCAGAGAAACCTTTCTTTGCAGTGAGGAGTGATGGATGCAGAGACTCAGAAATGCTCTAGGTGCTGAGAATAAGTAGCAGTTGAGTGCTCAGCCCCAAATAAGATATTCAAACCATGCCCTTTGCAGCTCAGGGATTATCTCCAAAGAAGGGGTGGGGAAAGCATAAGAAGCAGAAAATAGAGAAGCCATGTGAAATGCTGTCTTCTGGCATGGCAGCCATTGAAATCGAACTCACAGGAGCTCGGTTGACCTTCCCCTGTGTTTGCACAAGGCATATCTTACCAACAGCCAATCATGGTTGAGGGAAAGGCTGCTTTAGGCTTCCTTGCTGAGCTGTTAACTATGGATGGATTCTAGGAAAGGGAGAGCCATTATATTCAGTCTCATACTCACTGGCGAACTGTTCTGTCTCCAGTCACATAGCCCAGGTCAAACTCGGTGGGTCACAGAGCAAAATATAAAGACATGAATGTACAGACGGGATTTTCAGAGAGGCAGGGATGACAGAATGGGAGGAGAGAAGGGTGGAGTGGTTGTAATCAGAATTACTATATACATGTCCAGAATTGTCAAAGCACAAATGTAAAGGGGGAGAATACTAACAATCTTTTTTGATTATGTAGGAGTACATGGATTGATGTGGTTTGTGTTTGCACATTCCATAGTACTTACAGATCCTCATATAGCATTGTTCTAATTTTGACATGTTTGACTCCCTGTCTGTCTGTCTGCCTGCCTGCCTATCTATCTGTCGGTCTAAGGGGGTGACACATAAGCCAAGGAGGAAGTGTGGAGGTCAGAGAACACCTTTTAGGAGTCAATTCTCTTCTCAATATGTCCCTTCTGAAGACTGAATGATAGCAAGTTCTGTCACCCACTCAGCCATCTCACCTTCCTCCATGCCTTTAAGTCATCATCCTACAGAACTAATCTTCCTCTTATGTGCCCCAGAGATCCCAGATATAAGTACTCACCCATGCCCTGAAACCCTTTGTTTTTCCTATATCAAGGGAAATAGGTTTTCCCTGGCATCCAGTTCTCCCTTACTGGAAACAGATACTTTGCATGTGAAACAGATACTTCACATGCAAACTGATGTGTCCTGTCTAATTTGTTTTCAGAAGAATGGGTAGCTTACAGCAACACTATAGATTCCATGACTGCTAATGTACAGAGTGCACAGAACTATCCTGTGATGGGACTCACTGAGCAAGGACTACAGAGTGACCCTAGCACAGAAGGACTATTGGCTCCCTGCAGCTTCAGAATTAGGGGGTGAGGTCAGCTCTGTTTCCTTTTTGTTTGATTGGGTTACGTACGTCCATCACAAATGAATACTCTAGCCTGAGATGCTTGAGTTTAAAATTACTGAGAAACACAACAAATTGTATTATTATTAATACTTCAAAATTAATACTTTATTATTGTGCAGAAAAATATCTGAGTATGTGAACGAGGAGTGTGGGCTGACAAATTATTCTCCAAGGATGAAATGAGCCAATGTAAGCCAAATTCAAGTATAAAGAAAGGTTTATTGGGGGTGAATTCACTATGCACACAGGAGGAGTTTGTCAGCCATGCCCTGTAGGGACTGAGGGATGCTGGGATAACATGGAAGCCAGGTCCACATTTTGCACTTCAGCCCTGGGTCTGAAACTCAACCTGGACCACCCTTGGTCAGACTGTTCTTACCTGAGATAGGAACATCTACATCTCAAAGATGATGGAGTCCTTTAAATCAGTTAACAACCAAAGCAAAATTGGAGGGAAGACAGGGAAGAAGAAAGCAGAGAAGTTGAAGGAAGGAGGAAAAGGAGATGGAAGGGGGGTTGGGGATTTAGCTCAGTGGTAGAGCGCTTGCCTACCAAGCGCAAGACCCTAGGTTCGATCTCCAGCTCCGGAAAAAAAAGAAAAAAGAAAAAAAAAGGAGATGGAAGGGGAAGAGGGAGAGAGGAAAGTGAAGGAGGAGAAAGAGAGAGAGAGAGAGAGAGAGAGAGAGAGAGAGAGAGAGAGAGAGGAGAAAAAAAGGAAGTATTGGAGGAAGGAGAGGAAAGAGGGAGGTGATTGCATAACACTGTTAACAAAATGTCGAGTGAGAGAACCTTTACTGGGATAAAGCCCAGAATCTTTTGATGCTGCTACTTTCTGCCCAGAACCCACAGGATGATTCATTTTTGTGTCATGAATTCATTATAAGTCAAGTAATTCCCATTTTCATCTTCAAGTCTCTTCTATACCTCCATGGTGGCTACTGCTGAGAATCTTTTTACTGACTCAGAACTAAGAGCCAAACAAACCCAGGGAACATTAAAAGAGGGAATGAGTCATTCCTTGGAAAAGGGGTGGGGAGCCTTCTCTTAATTGAATATCTGTCCCTGACAGAAGAACAGAGAGGGGAATTCCAAGCTAAGGAAATACTATGGACACAGGGAGGGAGGCAGTGCACATCTAGATTGCTAAGAGACAGCCTATGTAAGGCTGAGAACTGGGCTTTGGCTTTGGCAGTAAGAACATACTCACGTTTAGAAGCAGAGAAAAGGGTTCGCTCTCCAGTGTGCAACAAATGACAAAAACCCATGGAGACAAAGACAGGGGGCTGCACTGGCCAGCTTTCCTTCACTACAAGGACTACATGACATCAACTATATGGAGCAAGGCCTTAAATGTGCACAGTTTTGACACTTTGAGCCCATAACTAGTTGCTTCTGTTATGTTGGGCCTGTGGCCAGGTGGCACCTGGTAGCCACTGGCATGTGATCAAGCAAACCACTTAACTCATGGCAAGGAAACCAAAGAGGAAAATCAGGGCTCCACAATCCACTTCAAGGGAATGCTGTTAGGGTTTTCTGGTGGAAGGAAGGGTACCTTGGCTGATTGGAGCCAAGGAACACCACAAAGTCACACCATGCAACAGGCCTCACACAAATTTATTGGGGCATTATACAGAGGCTGCCTCTCTGATGGAGGATGGAAAAAGAGAGTAGACTGTGGAGAAACTGGCTTTTTATAAAAAGGAATAGCACACGCACGTAGGGAGAATATGTGATCTGTGGCAATAGTGGCAATGCATAGAATTTTGGCTGTTGGTGGCCTCTGTCTCTGGGATACTGGGTGGTGGTTGGGAATTTCAAACATTTCTTGTTATTATTTATTATAAAATGTGAGAAAAATAGTCATGCCTGGTTAGGCAGGAATGGCACACGGGGCACTGTCCCCTTTAGACTACTTCATGATATCTTGGATTGTCGACATCTTTGAGAACTATGCTCCTCACTCTCAGGACATACTCAGTAGTAATGAGTCTAGCTCTGTGAACAATGGTTGTAGTCCTGTAACAATAAGTGATTACTTGTTTTACAGAGATTTGTTTTCAATTTGCCATTTGAGAAACATAAAGAAGAAAGGTTGTGATTACTAAAAGCAGGAACATGAGGAGTGGGTTCAGGAAGGGAAGTATTGGCTTCCATATTGGGCTCTCAACTCCAGGAGTTGGAGGCACTCAGTTGCTCCTTACTTCTCTGGAGGTCTATTTTTTTTTTAAAGATTTATTTATTTATTATATATAAGTACACTGTAGCTGTCTTCAGATACACCAGAAGAGGGCATCGGATCTCTTTACAGATGGTTGTGAGCCACCATGTGGTTGCTGGGAATTGAACTCATGACCTCTGGAAGAGCAGTCGGGTGCTCTTAACCACTGAGCCATCTTTCCAGCCCCCTCTGGAGGTCTATTTAAAGTTGTTGGATTTTGTTTTCACTATGCCAATTGGCTTACACAGAAATGGCATTCCTCTTGGAGGAAGGGGCAAGCCTACCACTTTCAGCTGTACAAAGATTTAGCCCCATCAGTTTTGGAGTACTACAACTGCCAAGAAGTCAGTTTGTCCTTGAAGGGTAATCTGGAAGAAAATTGATGAAACAAGATTACGGGAGGGGTTAGTCCAGCTGTCCTGGTAGTGCTGACGCAGTTATTCCTGTAACACCCAGAAGAGGCAAGATTTGAACTACCCTTTTATTATGTTGGGCATCTACTGAGGTCACAGACAGATTTACACAGTCCCTTTCTGTGTACGACTCCCAACTTGGGCAAGATAAATACTAGCATTCAAACTCCTGACTAATCTGTTGGTAGGAGATGCACTACTCGACTACTGAAAGGTGTTATGGATGGTAGGCCACTTGTAATGAAATAGGGTATCAAAAGTTAAGGTTTTGTTGCAGTCTAAGAAATTTAAGACACATACAAACTATATCCTGGACTCCTTAATGCAGTTTGTTATGACAAAGAGGATGATATGAAGAGGTAGGCAGTTGTAGCAACACCAGACTCTGGGCAGTTGGTGAATGGTGAAGTAAGGTTATTTGAGGAGATTGCAAGAGAAACTCTAGTGGCAGCTGTGAGCTAGTTCTAAGAAGAACACATAGTCAGCAATCCTCAAAGCAGTAAGGTGGGGTACCATTAAAGGCCAGGTGACTGGGGTTGGAGTCTGAAGCAGAAGACAAAATGACAGGTTTGTATTATTTAGGAGAGAGTTGCTAAAAAGGCGATGGCCTTGAAGGAATAGTGATTCACTTCCTTGACCTATTCTATCTCCAGGGATTGAGGGATCTGGATATATTTTCTCTGGATTTTAATCATGTTTACTAGGTATCAGGAGTTGAGGAAATGGTAGATCATATCAAGAACACCATTTTCCCACATAGCATCCCATGGGTCCATAATCTAGGGGCAAAGGGCCCCATTTTGCATATATATGGCAAATGGTATTGACAAGACCAGTATAGGCAGGCTCCATATCTCTCTGGCCACTCTTTGCTATAGCATTCTGTCTGGGCATACATAAAGCAGGCAAAAGGTCAATAGTGAGGGAGGAGGGGTGAAGATAGAGGTAATGGGAATTTTATTGGCTCCTGACAGCCTGCTATGGAACAGTCTCCTGATCCTATTTGGAGGGACTGATTGTTATAAGAGTCAGTTTCCTGAACCTCTATTCTCCTTATGTAAGAGTTAGCCTGGGTAGCAGTGAAGAAGGGAGAAAGGAGGAAAAGTCCATGTCTAATCCAGCAGAGTTGAGCACAGCTACTGAGATGAAGCATCATTCTTCTGGAACAAGAGACAATGTGATTGATCTCTGTGTCCTTTGAAGCTTAAGGGAGAAGGGTCCTGTTGGAGTTGATATTTAGGAAGGAAAGTTATCTTGAGGCGAGGAGAAAGGGGTTTTATATTGTATAGGTGAATCCAATGGAGACCCTCAAACTTAGCATCTGTAGAATTTCTTTGAATGGGCCTTCCATTTAGGGGAAAGGGATGAAGGCAATTTATTCAGAGGGGAGAGAAGAATCTGATCCTTAGTATTGACTGGAGATGGACAAGATTTGATATATGGCCAAGGTAAGAAGAGGTCAGTAAAGTCCCATGGGAGGGAGAGGAGATGACAGAGTAAGGAGGTAAGTGATCCGAGAGAGGTGAGGGTTTGGGTGAAAAACCTGGGACCTGAACTGGCCTTTCTGTACATGAGCTTAAATTGCAAGATTGAAAGAGGTTACTTGGGGAGAGCCAATAGCCTAAGAAGGGCTGATAGTAGGAGTGTTACGCAATGAAGTTATTGTGACAATTTGGTAAGGGTTG